>NC_143039.1:55648614-55876114 GCF_057628025.1 Oncorhynchus mykiss | reverse complement strand
GCCAATCACTGACTGGGTTGCCATTCTTAGGTCACTGGCCTGGTCAATACAATACAGAGGAGTAATAAAATACTAGCATTTATTTATCTGCTCACACACACACACACACGACAGTGGTCTAGCAACCAAGCTGACAAGGCCGACGCCTCACGTCAATGTGAACTGAATTCACTGTACGGTGTTGAACTACATAGTGACATCTGACAAACAACATTTCATCTTGTTAAAAGGACACTCCCAAACCTGTCTGTCCCCTCCTTCCCATCACATAGGCCTACCTACAGTATCATCTTCCATACAGCAACTATTGGTCTTCATAACCACCTCATATCAGACAACAGGAGGAGTATGAGGCAGTAGGGATCATGTGGATGGAATGGTACCAAGAGCTACAGCTCTCTCCCTCCCTTTCTCCACACACACACACTTGAGTAACACACAAAGTATCTTCCTGGCTGGCGCTGCTGAGGCGAGGTAAGCAAACAGCTGAGGTAGAAAATAGGGAATCACAAAGCGTGGGCATCTGCCTCCCTACATCAGCCTCCATCACATTACACAGGAGCTCACTGAGTGGTGTGTGTGTGTGTGTGTGTGTGTGTGGCCTCCATCACATTTCAAAGCAGCTCACTTAGTGGTGTGTGTGTGTGGCCTCCATCACATTACACAGGAGCTCACTGAGTGGTGAGTGTCCTCCACCACATTACACAGGAGCTCACTTAGTGGTGGGTGTATGTGTGTGTGTGTGGCCTCCATCACATTACACAGGAGCTCACTTAGTGATGGAAACATCAGCTTGTTTTTTATAAAAACCAGTCGACCACCACCGCAATGAAATCAGTTAGAAGATCGAGAACCTTCGCTACCACTACCATTCTATCTACAGTGCAGTCGGAAAGTATTCACACCCCTCGACTTATCCACATTTTGTTATGTTACAGCTTCATTCAAAAATGTATTAAATGTTTTTCTTTTACCCCTCATCAATCTACACACAATACCCCATAATGACAAAGCAAAAACTGGTTTATACACATTTTTCCATCTCTCTCTACAGGACCACCCACCCAGGGTCTAGGCAGAGTGAGAGGGGGAGGTGGTAACCCATTGCCAGTCTGTTTTATAAGGGACACTCTCTGTTAAAGGCCCAGTGCAGTCACCATTTTGTATCATATTCTACAACAGCTGATGAAACTAACACTGTAAAAGTGTCAAAACATTTGATCAGTGTTATTTCCTGATAGTTGCTGGTTGAAAATAAAATCTACAGAGGACCGTCTAATCAGGAGTTTTGCATGGGCGTGAGTTTTGGCTTTCCATGGTGACATCAATATACAGTAAATTGGTTAATAGACCAATTTCAGTTGTCCCCTCCCCACTCAGACCACTCACAGACAGTCCTAGCAAAACTATTATTGCTTGAGAAATAGTTTGCCTAAAAGCTATTTTTGCTCATTTTAATGGAAATCTATTAGAGTAAGGTACTTAAATGTTACCCAGAAATGTTCAATATTGATAGAAAACCGGCAGCATCGGGCCTTTAAATGGAAGAAGACCTCCAGACGTCTTAAGAGGGCCAGATAGGCAGAAGGCTGGTGATACAGAGGAAGAAACAGGAGAGAAAGAGAGGAAGGAGGAGTTTAAGTGCTTGACAATAATAGCCTCTGTTCCGTTCTCTGAGATCCACAGAAGACAAAAGATATATCTCAAGCTTTATCTTGCAACTGAAATGTCACCTGAGCCTGGATTGTCCTGAGAGAAGTGAGTGAGTGGTACTGTAACTGGTCAGAGGTCACTGATGAAGTAAGACAGTCAATCAGCCACTTCACTGATAAAGAACCAGCCAGAGTCATTTCACAAAGTGTGTCGCCTACTGTCCACACCTTTCATTCTATGTATATTAGTCCAGTTGACCAGCTGGCCGTAATCAAACTGTTTACCAGGTGAGACATAGTGGTTGTTGAAAGGGCTACACCTACAAAAAAAAAAGGATTTTCAATGTTAGTCACTTCACTTCCTGTACTACAGGAGAGAAGTCCTGTCACTAGGGGGGAGATGGGGCTCTCTGTCATTGTCTGACAAACCCACCCATTAGACTGACAGCAGACTATGCAGACACTGTGACGTTGGTCTCCTGGATCATTGTCCCTCTAGTTCCAAGATTTATTTTGTGATGATAGAAGAAAGAACAGATGATGAAAGCACTCCATTTACCCCCACATATGTAAACAGACTTAAAGAAGCGCACACACACACACACACACACACAACAGAGGAACAGTTCAATCAATTGCTGTCTGGTCTCATTCCAAGCCAACGGCTTTACACAGAGCGTGCTTGTTTCCACCATTCATAAGTGGCATTTTTTATATTTTGTCACATGTTCATTTTCCCCTGCTGTCTGATGTTTGTCTGTCCCCAGCCTTGGGTATGTAGACCCCCTTTGCTTTTGTGTTTCTGTTGCAATTCCGTGTTACAATTTAGCCAACTGTTGTCAGACCATGTCTATGTTGTCTGCTTCATCCCAAGCCATTGGCTTCAGACAGAGCAGGCTTGTATACAGATTACGATTTTGATCCAGTTCTCTTTGTCAGACATCAAGACATCAATTTGTCCCTGTCTGGAGTTGTCTATCCCCAGACTGAACTTTATAAAACCCCTATTTGTATTCCTTTGCATTTCTGTGTTACAGACATTGTCTAGGCCTTCTGTCAGAGCTGTATGGGGAACTGAACTTGCTGAGCTGCTCAAATAAGACATCATGGTGCCCCAGGCTAACTTTTCCTATCTTGACATTTGTGTCTCCCAGGTTGACGCGATAAACAAACAAGAGAGATCTGAGGCAGGCTAAACTCTAATAATTATGGGGCCCGACTGCAAAAAAAAAAATCACTGCTCATAGCCCCCATGGAGATAGATGTCACAAAATATTTTACATTCTGCCTTCTTGCTCTGAAATCCCGACAGAAAACCATGGAGAAGCGGATGCAAACCCGTTTGGAGTGCCTGAGGGAGCAAGTATTTAAGAAAACCACCAACTGGGTCTAAATATGTACAATTCTGTTGGAGGATATCAACAATTGCCGCTTTTATAGAGCATTAGAATAGTCAGTTAGGCACAGTATGGTAGAACCCTGAGGCCAGTCCTGAGGTTGTTGGGACAAGCAGCCTGGCCTCATAAACTAGACATAACATAGTAAACGAAGATCTAGTACATTAAAATTATACTGAACAAAAATATAAACGCAACATGCAACAATTTCAATGATTTTACTGAGTTACAGTTCATATAATGGAAATCAGTCATTTGAAATCAATTCATTAGGCCCTAATCTATGGATTTCACATGATGGGCAGGTGCACAGCCATGGTTGGGCCTGGAAGGGCATAGGCCCAACCAATTAGGAGCCAGGCTCACCGACTTTGTTTTTCCCCACAAAAGGGCTTTAATAAAGACAGAAATACTACTCAGTTTCATTAGCTCTCCGGGTGGCTGGACTTAAACGATGATGAAGCCAGATGGTGATGAAGACAGATGTGTATGTCCTGGACTGGTGTGGTTACACCTGTCAGGTGGATGGATAATCTTGGCAAATGAGAAATGCTCACTAAAAGGGATGTAAACAAATTTGTGCACGAACTTTGAGGGAAATAAGGTTTGTATGCCAATGGAAATGTATCAGATCTTTTATTTTAGCTTGTGAACATGGAACTAACATATTTTTGTTCAGTATAGTATGACATGTTACATTTGGTGTGGTTACATAACACAGAAGGTTACTTAAGGCAAAAACTAAAGGGGGTAGGGTGGATGGGCATATAACGCGAACGTCTAGCAACCCAAAGGTTCCGTGTTCGAATCTCATCACAGACAACATTAGCATTTTAGTAACTTTTCAACTACTTAGCTTGTTGGCTAACCCTTCCCCAAACCTTAATATTTTTAGCTAACCCTTCCCCTAACCTTACCCTTTAACCTAACCCCTAACTTCTACCCTAGCTAATGTTAGCAAGCTAGCTGACGTTAGCATTAGCCACCTAGCCAAAGTTAGCCACAACAAATTTAAATTCGTAGCATATTGTACTTTTTTCAAATTCAGTGTACATTTTGCCATTTGGTAACATATCATACAAAATGTAATCATAACATATCATACACAATGGATGATGGACATCCACAAATTAATACATACGATACAAAATGGCTGCCGCTTTACGATCCTGGAACAAATTGTGCTATTGTGTATGTTTTTTCGCATTATTTGTAACTTATTTTGTACATAATGTTTCTGCCACCATGTCTTATGACCGAAAAGAGCTTACTCACCACGTACTGGAGGAATACTTTTTCTTCAACGAGACGAACGGCAAGGATTTACTTCAGACGACCGACAAGGTCCTCATCCCCGCCATTCCCAGGAGAAAGAGAAGGAGGTATCAAGGAAGAAGGTCCAGGTGCCATCTGTTGCCGAGAGGGTAATCTACCTATTAGCCAACGTACAATCAATCAATAACAAAATAGACAAACTACGATCACATATATCCTACCAACGGGAAAGAAAAAAACTGTAATATCTTACTGTGCCTTGCAAAAGTATTCATCCCCCTTGGCGTTTTTCCTATTTTATTGCATTACAACCTGTAATTTAAATTGATTTTAATTTGGATTTCATGTAATGGACATACACAAAATAGTCCAAATTGGCAAAGTGAAATGAGAAAAATAACTTGTTTCAAGAATTCTCTAAAATAAAAACAGAAAAGTGGTGTATGCATATGTGTATATATGAAGCCCCTAAATAAGATCTGGTGCAACCTTCAGAAGTCACATAATTAGTTAAATAAAGTCCACCTGTGTGCGATCTAAGTGTCACATGATCTGTCACATGATCTCAGTATGTATACACCTTTTCTGAAAGGCCCCAGAGTCTGCAACACCCCTAAGTGACACCACCAAGCAAGTCGCACCATGAAGACCAAGGAGCTCTCCAAACAGGTCAGGGACAAAGTTGTGGAGAAGTACAGGTCAGGGTTGGGTTAAAAAAACATATCTGAAACTTTGAACATCCCACGGAGCACCATTAAATCCATTATTAAAACATGGAAACAATATGGCACCACAACAAACCTGCCAAGAGAGGGCTGCCCACCAAAACTCACGGACCAGGCAAGGAGGGCATTAATCAGAGAGGCAACAAGACAACAAAGATAACATAACCCTGAAGGAGCTGCAAAGCTCCACAGCGGAGATTGGAGTATCTGTCCATATGACCACTTTAAGCCATACACTCCACAGAGCTGGGCTTTATGGAAGAGTGGCCAGAAAAAAAGCCATTGCTTAAAGAAAAAAAGAAGCAAACACATTTGGTGTTCGCCAAAAGGCATGTGGGAGACTCCCCAAACATATGGAAGAAGGTAATCTGGTCAGATGGGACTAAAATGTTGCTATTTGGCCATCAAGGGAAACACTATGTCTGGCGCAAACCCAACACCTATCATCACCCAGAGAACAACATCCTAAGCATACTGCTAAAGCGACACTCGAGTGGTTTAAGGGGAAACATTTAAATGTCTTAGAATGGCCTAGTCAAAGCCCAGACCTTAATCAAATTGAGAATCTGTATGACTTAAAGATTGCTGTACACCAGCGGAACCCAACCAACTTGAAGGAGCTGGAGCAGTTTTGCCTTGAAGAATGGGGAAAGAAATCCCAGTGTCTAGATGTGCCAAGCTTATAGAGACATACCCCAAGAGACTTGAAGCTGTAGTTCTGTTTTTTAGTCTTATTTCTTGTTTGTTTCACAATAAAAAAATATTTGAAGTGGTAGGCATGTGGTGTAAATCAAATGATACAAACTCCCCATGAATCTATTTTAATTCCAGGTTGTAAGGCAACAAAATAGGGGGTTTTAAGGGTTTTAAGCTTTCCTCCTGATTCCTGCTTAGAAGCAAAAACTAAAGCAGGAAGCACCAGTGACTCAGGACTGTTTTGCTAGCACAGACTGGAATATGTTCTGGGATTCTTCCGATGACATTGAGGAGTACACCACATCAGTCACATTTCTTCATCAATACGTGCATTGATGACGTCGTCCCCACAGTGATCGTACGTACATACTAGAGGTCGACCGATTAATCAGAATGGACGATTAATTAGGGCCGATTTCAATCAGAAATCTGTATTTTTGGACACCGATTTGGCCGATTTATATATATATATATTTTTTACACCTTTATTTAACTAGGCAAGTCAGTTAAGAACACATTCTTATTTTCAATGACGGCCTAGGAACGGTGGGTTAACTGCCTTGTTCAGGGGCAGAACGACAGATTTTTACCTTGTCAGCTCGGGGATTCAATCTTGCAACCTTACAGTTAACTAGTCCAACACTCTAACCACCTGCTTCACATTGCACTCCACGAGGAGACTGCCTGTTACGCGAATGCAGTAAGATGCCAAGGTGAGTTGCTAGCTAGCATTAAACTTATCTTATAAAAAATAATCAATCAATCAATCATAATCACTAGTTAACTACACATGGTTGATGATATTACTAGTTTATCTAGCGTGTCCTGCGTTGCATATAATCGATGCAGTGCGCATTCGCAAAAAAGGACTGTCGTTGGTCCAACGCGTACCTAACCATAAACATCAATGCCTTTCTTAAAATCAATACACAAGTATATACATTTAAACCTGCATATTTAGTTAATATTGCCTGCTAACATGAATTTCTTTTAACTAGGGAAATGGTGTCACTTCTCTTGCAACAGAGTCAAGGTATATGCAGCAGTTTGGGCCACCTGGCTCATTGCTAACTGTGTGAAGACTACTTCTTCCTAACAAAAACAGCCAACTTCGCCAAACGGGGGATGATTTAACAAAAGCGTATTTGCGAAAAAAGCACAATCGTTGCACGACTGTACCTAACCATAAGCATCAATGCCTTTCTTAAACTCAATACACAGAAGTATATATTTTTAAACCTGCATATTTAGCTAAAATAAATCCAGGTTAGCAGACAATATTAACCAGGTGAAATTGTGTCACTTCTCTTGCGTTCATTGCATGCAGAGTCAGGGTATATGCAACAGTTTGGGCCGCTTGGCTCGTTGCGAACTAATTTGCCAGAATTTTACGGAATTTTGACATAACATTGACGGTTGTGCAATGTAACAGGAATATTTAGACTTGTGGATGCCACCCATTAGATAAAATACAGAATGGTTCCGTATTTCACTGAAAGAATAAACGTCTTGTTTTCGAGATGATAGTTTTTGGATTCGACCATATTACTGACCTAAGGCTCGTATTTCTGTGTGTTATTATGTTATAATTAAGTCTATAATTTGATAGAGCAGTCTGACTGAGCGGTGGTAGGCAGCAGCAGGCTCGTAAGCATTCATTCAAACAGCACTTTTGTGCGTTTTGCCAGCAGCTCTTCGCTTTGCTTCAAGCATTGCGCTGTTTATGACTTCAAGCCTATCAACTCCCGAGATTAGGCTGGTGTAACCGATGTGAAATGGCTAGCTAGTTAGCGGGGTGCGCACTAATAGCATTTCAAACGTCACTCGCTCTGAGACTTGGAGTAGTTGTTCCACTTGCTCTGCATGGGTAACGCTGCTTCAAGGGACGGAAGCTATACTGTTACACTGGCAATACTAAAGTGCCTATAAGAACATCCAATAGTCAAAGGTATATGAAATAAAAATCGTATAGAGAGAAATAGTCCTATAATTCCTATAATAACTACAACCTAAAACTTCTTACCTGGGAATATTGAAGACTCATGTTAAAAGACTCACTTGCTCTGCATGGGTAACGCATGGGTAACGCTGCTTCAAGGGTGGCTGTTGTCGATGTGTTCCTGGTTCGAGCCCAGGTAGGGGCGAGGATAGGGACGGAAGCTATACTGTTACACTGGCAATACTAAAGTGCCTATAAGAACATCCAATAGTCAAAGGTATATGAAATAAAAATCGTATAGCGAGAAATAGTCCTATAATTCCTATAATAACTACAACCTAAAACTTCTTACCTGGGAATATTGAAGACTCATGTTAAAAGGAACCACCAGCTTTCATATGTTCTCATGTTCTGAGAAAGGAACTTAAACGTTAGCTTTCTTACATGGCACATATTGCACTTTTTACTTTCTTCTCCAACACTTTGTTTTTGCATTATTTAAACCAAATTGAACATGTTTCATTATTTATTTGAGGCTAAATTGATTTTATTGATGTATTATATTAAGTTAAAGTAAGTGTTCCTTCAGTACTGTTGTAATGGGCAACGGCTTTTTTTGGTCCTCCAATAATCGGTATCGGTATCGGCGTTGAAAAATCCTAATCGGTCGACCTCTAGTACATACCCCAACCAGGAGCCATGGATTACAGTCAACATCCGCAATGAGCTAAAGGCTAGAGCTGCTGCTTTCAAGGAGTGGGATTCTAGCCCGGAAGCTTGTAAGAAATCCCGCTATGTCCTCCGACGTACCATTAAACAGGCAAAGCTTCAACACAGGACTAAGATTGAATTGTACTACAACGGCTCCGACGCTCGTCGGATGTGGCAGGGCTTGCAAACTATTACAGACTACAATGGGAAGCACAGTCGCAAGCTGCCCAGTCACACGAGCCTACCAGACAAGCTAAATTACTTCTATGCTCACCTCGAGGCAAATAACACTGAAGTATGCATGTTCTGGACAACTGTGTGATTATGCTCTCCCTAGCCAATGTGAGTAAGACCTTTAAACAGGTGAACATTCACAAGGCCGCAGGGCCAGACGGATTCTCAGGACGTGTACTTCAAGCATGTGCTGACCAACTGGCAAGTGTCTTCACTGACATTTTCAACCTGTCCGTCTGTAATACCAACATGTTTCAAGCAGACCACCATAGTCCCTGTGCCCAAGAACACTAAGGTAACCTGCCTAAATGACTACTGACCCGTAGCACTCACGTCTTTAGCCATAAAGTGCTTTGAAAGGCTGGTTATGGCTCACATCAACACCATTATCCCAGAAACCCTAGACCCACATCAATTTGCATACCACCCCAACAGATCCACAGATGATGCAATCTCTATTGCACTCCACACTGCCCTTTCCCACCTGGACAAAAGGAACACTTATGTGAGAATGCTATTCATTGACTACAGCTCGTGTTCAACACCATAGTGCCCTCAAAGCTCATCAATAAGCTAAGGACACTGGGACTGAACACCTTCCTCTGC
This sequence comes from Oncorhynchus mykiss, assembly GCF_057628025.1. Classification (NCBI taxonomy): domain Eukaryota; kingdom Metazoa; phylum Chordata; class Actinopteri; order Salmoniformes; family Salmonidae; genus Oncorhynchus; species Oncorhynchus mykiss. The sequence goes on along the minus strand of NC_143039.1, from coordinate 55,866,879 downwards.
AACTGGATCCTGGACTTCCTGAGGAGCCGCCCCTAGGGGGTAAGGGTAGGTAATAACACATCCACCATGCTCATCAACACGGGGCCCCTCTGGGGTGCGTGCTCAGTCCCCTCCTGTACTCCCTGTTCACACACGACTGCATGGCCAGGCATGACTCCAACACCATCATCAAGTTTGCCGATGACACAACAGTGCTAGGCCTGATCACCAACAACGATGAGACAGCCTACAGGGAGGAGGTCAGTGACCTGACCGTGTGGTGCCAGAACAACAACCTGTCCCTCAACGTGATCAAGACAAAGGAGATGATTGTACCGGTACCCCCTGAATATAGCCTCTCTACTGTTATTTTACTGCTGCTGTTTAATTATTAGTTCATTTCATTTTTCTATTTTTTACTTATCTATTTTTTTCTTAACTTTTTAAAGCATTGTTAGTTAAGGGCTTGTAAGTAAGCATTTCACTGTTGTATTCTGCGCATGTGACAAATAAAATTTGATTTGAAAAAAAAAATCGGACTTACATACGTAAAATGACAAAATGCTCTGAGACCAGGTTGTATACATTGGAAAAGCGCTGAAAGCTTTGCTTCATCAGCCCTAACGAAGGCTCTCCATGTGCTCATCTAAAAGTGATAGACTTGTAGGCCACTATATCAAACAATAAAAATATATATATTTAATGATTATTTAAACGATAGGCCTAATCTACCTGCACATTCTCAGTCATTCCATTCTAAATGATTGTATTGCCATAGAAAGACCACGGTAGAAACCACTGCTGGCTCGGCCTTTAGGTGTCCAATGGGCTTATTATTGCGCATATATTTGACAATTGCTGTTTAGGAACGAATCAATTTTGCCGATATCTGACCTAGGCTAATTCAGAGCTACAATTTCTAGATAAAAAGCATGTTGACGCATTACTCCATAGCCTATATTGGATTTCCATTTTTTTTTTTTTTACGTATGACTGTGTGACATTGCAGCCTATAACTATTCCTCCCACATCCCATACAGGTGGTTATGATGTGCAACAATATAACAACAATGTAGCCTATCTTTCTCCATCTCCAGTAGGCTACTAGAAGCACTCACCCTCACCAACTGGATCAGTGCGCGTGTCAAGGAAAAGCAGCGAGTCCAAAGTTATGACAACCCACACACCATCCTCCTCTCCGCGGGGCAAAAATGAAATTATACCGCAGTGTGGTGTTTCCTTTTCTTACAACAGAATAACCAGATCAATTAACACCGACATCGGTCAACGGCATCTTCTTTGGAGCGGGTTTCACGTTCTTCTTGTGGCTCACTGTACGCTTGCAGCGCAATTTAAAAGACCGTACCAATATTTCTGAAAGCAGGGGCGCACAATGCGTACAGGTTTTCTAAACGTTAACAAAGGTGATATCCTAATTATTTTGTGCATTAGATAAAACATATTGAAAATATTATGTATTATTTTGATTATACAAAGTTATGGCCAATAATAAACATTATCATCCACCCAAAATGGTACTGGCGCAATTTTGTCCAATAGCGGAAATGAGAGAATGTGGTTTGTGTTTCGGGAACTATCTGGGGTCCTTATCGGATGGTGCTTGACCATGATAACCAACAGGTCTGATAATGGCGTACTAAACTACCTGTTTACGCAGGTCTTCAAGTTTTGTTGATAAGGGGGGTAATGAATGGGCTAATAATCATATAATTAATAAAGGATGAATTAGGCCTAATGAGAACCTTCTTTAGAGGGCATAGTGTGAGATGTTATTATGTCAGCATTACATTCTTAACTTACATGCTATTCATTATGTCACTCAGACTGTGCATTCTACTTACTTCAATAAATGATTTATATTATCAAGCAAGCCAACACGTCTTAGGCTAGTATGAATTTGCTACTTTGATTAGCCAACCAAAATGCCCAAGGGGAAATCCCACCCATGTCATATATGTTTTACATATTATCTGTCTGATAACCTTGCAACCCAGAACCAATGATAACAATCTTTCACCAGAGACTAGATCTGCATCCCAAATTGCACCTCATTCATTAGTGTACTACTTTTGACCAGAGCCCTGTGGGCCCTGATCAGAAGTAGTGGACTATATAGGGAATCAAATCAAATCAGATTGTATTAGTCACATGCGCTGAATACAACAGTGAACAGTGAAATGCTTACTTATAAGCCCCTAACCAACAATGCAGTTTAAAAAATATAAATAAGATTAAGAAAAAAGTAGTTAAAGAGCAGCATTAAAATAACAATAGTGAGACTACATACAGGGGGTACCGGTACAGAGTCAATGTGCGGGGGCACCGGTTAGTCAAGGTAATTGAGGTAATATGTACATGTACAGTTGAAGTGGGAAGTTTACATACACCTGAGCCAAATACATTTAAACTCAGTTTTTTGACAATTCCTGACATTTAATCCTAGAAAAACTTCCCTGTCTTAGGTCAGTTAGGATCACCACTTTATTTCAAGAATGTGAAATATCAGAATAATAGTAGAGAGAATAATTTATTTCATCGCATTCTCAGTGGGTCAGAAGTTTACATACACTCAATTAGTATTTGGTAGCATTGCCTTTAAATTGTTTAACTTGGGTCAAACACTTCGGGTAGCCTTCCACAACCTTCCCACAATAAGTTGGTGTGAATTTTGTCCCATTCCTCCTGACAGAGCTGGTGTAACCGAGTCAGGTTTGTAGGCCTCCTTGCTCGCACACAGTTTTTCAGATCTGCCCCAAAAAAATTCTATAGGATTGGGGTCAGGGCTTTGTGATGGCCACTCCAATACCTTGACTTTGTTGTCCTTAAGCCATTTTTCCACAACTTTGGAAGCATGCTTGGGTTCATTGACCATTTGGAAGACCCATTTGCGACCAAGCTTTAACTTCCTGACTGATGTCTTGAGATGTTGCTTCAATATATCCACATCATTTTCCATCTTCATGATGCCATTTATTTTGTGAAGTGCACCAGTCCCTCCTGTAAGCAAAGCAACCCCACAACAGGATGCTGCCAACCCCGTGCTTCACGGTTGGGATGGTGTTCTTCTGCTTGCAAGCCTCCCCATTTTTCCTCCAAACATAATGATGGGCATTATGACCAAACAGTTCTATTTTTGTTTCATCAGACCAGAGGACATTTCTCCAAAAAGTATGGTCTTTGTCCCCATGTGCAGTTGCAAACCGTGGGTGGCTTTTTTACAGCGGTTTTGGAGCAGTGGCTTCTTCCTTGCTGAGCGGCCATCCAGGTTGTGTTGATATAGGACTCGTTTTACTGTGGATAGGGATACTTTTGTACCTGTTTCCTCCAGGGTCCTTTTCTGTTGTTCTGGGATTGATTTGCACTTTTCGCACCAAAGTACGTTAATCTCTAGGAGGCAAAACGCGTCTCCTTCTTGAGCGGTATGATGGATGCGTGGTCCCATGGTGTTTATACTTGCGTACTATTGTTTGTACAGATGAACGTGATACCTTCAGGCATTTGGAAATTGTTCCCAAGGATGAATCAGACTTGTGGAGGTCTACAAATGTTTTTCTGTGTTCTTGGCTAATTTTTCTTTTGATTTTCCCATGATGTCAAGCAAAGAAGCAGAGTTTAAAGGTAGGCCTTGAAATACATCCTCATGTACACCTCCAATTGACTCAAATTATGTCAATTAGCAATGTCAATCAGAAGCTTCTAAAGCCATGACATCATTTTATGGAATTTTCCAAGCTTTTTGAAGGCACAGTCAACTTAGTGTAAGTAAACTTCTGACCCACTGGAATTGTGATACAGGGAATTATAAGTGAAATAATCTGTCTGTAAACAATTGTTGAAAAATAACTTGTGTCATGAACAAAGTAGATGTCCTAAACGACTTGCCAAAACTATAGTTTGTCAACAAGAAATTTCTGGAGTAGTTGAAAAACAAATTTTAATGACTCAAGTGTATGTAAACTTTCGACTTTAACTGTAGGTAAGAGTTATTAAAGTGACAATGCATAGATAACAACAGAGAGTAGCAGCAGTGTAAAAGAGGAGGGGGGGAGGAGGCAATGCAAATAGTCTGGGTAGCCATTTGATTAGATGTTCAGCAGTCTTATGGCTTGGGTGTAGAAGCTGTTTGGAAGCCTCTTGGACCTAGACTTGGCGCTCCGGTACCACTTGCCATGCGGTAGCAGAGAGAACAGTCACTGACTGGGGTGGCTGGAGTCTTTGACAATTTCTAGGGCCTTCCTCTAACACTGCCTGGTTCTATACCAGGCCCTTGATGGAAGGAAGCTTGGCCCCAGTAATGTACTGGGCCGTACGGACTACCCTCTTTAGTACCTTGCGGTCGGAGGTATAGCAGTTGCCATACCAGGCAGTGATGCAACCATGCTCTCAATGGTGCAGCTGTAGAAACTTTTGAGGATCTGAGGACCCATGCAAAATCTTTTCAGTCTCCTGAGGGGGAATATGTTTTGTTGTGCCCTCTTCACAACTGTCTTGGTGTGTTTGGACCATGTTAGTTTGTTGATGATGTGGACTCCAAGGAACTTGAAACTCTGAAACCTGCTCCACTACAGCCCCGTCGATGAGAATGGGGGCGTGCTCGGTCCTCCTTTTCCTGTAGTCCAATTATCTCCTTTGTCTTGATCACGTTGATGGAGAGGTTGTTGTTCTGGCGCCACATGGCCAGGTCTCTGACCTCTCCTCCCTATAGGCTGTCTCGCGTTGTCAGTGATCAGGCCTACCACTGTTGAGTCGTCTACAAACTTAATGATGGTGTTGGAGTCGTACCTGGCCATGCAGTCATGAGTGAACAGGGAGTACAGGAGGGGACTGAGCACGCACCCCTGAGGGGCGTGCTGTTGAGGATGAGCGTGGCGGATGTGTTGTTACGTACCCTTACCATCTGGGGGCGGCCCGTTAGGAAGTCCGGGATCCAGTTGCAGAGGGAGGTGTTTAGTCCCAGGCTCCTCAGCTAAATGATTAGCTTTGAGGGCACTATGGTGTTGAACACGAGCTGTCGTCAATTAATAGCATTCTCACATAGGTGTTCCCTTTGTTCAGTTTGGAAAGGTCAGTGTTGTGTGCAATAGTGATTGCATCATCTGTGGATCTGTTTGGGCGGTACGCAAATTGGAGTGGGTCTAGGGTTTCTGGGATAATGGTGTTGATGTGAGCCATGACGAGCCTTTCAAAGCACATCATGGCTAAAGACATGAGTGCTACGGTTTGGTAGTAATTTAGGCAGGTTACCTTAGTTTTCTTGGGCACAGGGACTATGGTGGTCTGCTTAAAACATGTTGGTATTACAGACTTGGACAGGGAGAGGTTGAAAATGTCAGTGAAACACTTGCCAGTTGGTCAGCGCAGGCTCGGAGCACACGTCCTGGTACTCTGTCTGGCCCTGCGGACTTGTGAATGTTGACCTGTTTAAAGGTCTTACTCACAACGGCTGCGGTGAGCATGATCACACAGTTGTCCAGAACAGCTGGTGCTTTCATGCATGTTTCAGTGTTATTTGCCTCGAAGCGAGCGTAGAAGTAGTTTAGCTCATCTGGTAGGCTTGTGTCACTGGGCAGCTCTCGTCTGTGCTTCCCTTTGTAGTCTGCAATGGTTTGCAAGCCCTGCCACATCCGACAAGCGTCAAAGCCAGTGTAGTACAGTTCGATCTTAGTCCTGTATTGACACTTTGCCTGTTTGATGGTTCGTCGGAGGGCATAGCAGGATTTCTTATAATCTTCCGGGTTAGAGTCCTTCTCCTTGAAAGCGGCAGCTCTTGCCTTTAGCTCAGTGCGGATGTTGTCTTTAATCCATGGCTTCTGGTTGGGGTATGTACGTACAGTCACTGTGGGGACGGTGTCATCAAAGCACTTATTGATGAAGCCAATGACTGATATGGTGTACTCCTCAATGCCATCGGAAGAATCCCGGAACATATTCCATAATGTGCTAGCAAAACAGTCCTGTAGCTTAGCATCTGATTCATCTGACCATTTTTTATTGACAGTGTCACCGGTGCTTCCTGCTTTAATTGTTGCTTGTAAGTAGGAATCAGGAGGATATAATTATGGTCAGATTTGCCAAATGGAGGGCGAAGGAGAGCTTTGTACCCATCTCTGTGTGCCAATTTAAATGCACCCTACTTAGTTAGAGTAAGAAGGAATGATGCACAACAGAGTGCAGTGATATTAGCATCATTCTAGAGTGATATCAAACTGAGAAAATAAATAAAGATTCAGCTTTTTTTCAGAAGTCTAATGCGGTTTTGCATCTTGCAGAAAAAAATAGTTATCTATTGATTCCTGGATGAAGCAGGTCTTTCACCTTTGCCTGCAATGGTCTGGTGCAACGTTCAATGAACTCCTGAGTCTCTCTCTGTCTCTCTCTCCCCCTCTCCCGTCGCTCTCTCGCTTACTCTCGCTCTCTCTGACGAGGATGCTATTGTGCCAGATGGAGGTAAAAGACCCTAACTGTTTAGCACTTGGAGTCTGACCTTCAATCTACAGATAAGTTATTCTCATACATCTTTTCACTCCTTAGTCAACTGTCTGTATCTTTGCGGAAAGGGAAGGTTAAAGGCCCAGTGCAGTCAAAAATGAGAAATAGTAGAAAAATATAGTAAAAACAGGTCAGTGTGAGGTTGGAATGATACTGTGAAAATAATGATAATGCCCTTCGAGTTTAAGAGCTGTTTGAAAAGACCTGCCTGAAATGTCCGCCTGTTTTGGTGGGATGGAGTTTTGGCCAGCATAAATTTGTTAATAAGAAAGAGAGTTCCTAACTTCTTTGCCAATAACATCTATGTCATGGTCGTCATATAGAGGAGATCAAGGCGCAGAGTGGTAAGCGTACATCTTCTTTAATGAAAGCGAGACCACTGAACCAACTATACAAAACAATCAACCGAACAGTGACGCTAATATGAGAAGTGCAGAACAGGCAACTTAACATAGACTAACAACCCACAAAATACCAACGGAATATGGCTACCTAAATATGGTCCCCAACCAGAGACAACGATAAACAGCTGCCTCTGATTGAGAATCAATCTAGGCAACCATAGACATATAAACACCTAGATACACAAAAACCCCTAGACATACAAAAAACCCTAGACAATACAAAAACTAAACAAACCACCCTCGTCACACCCTGACCTAACCAAAATAATAAAGAAAACAAAGATAACTAAGGTCAGGGCGTGACATTCTAGGTGTATTTAAAAATGTACCATTTTAATTTAAAACAATCACAGTAAGGTACTTAATTGTTAACCAGATTAGTTATTTGATATTGATGTAAAAACTGATACATTGGACCTTAAATCTCTCTCTGTGTCCCCAACTTTCTCTCCCTCTCTCTCTCTTCCTCACAGCATGAAAATGGACTGCAGATATGCAGATTTTAAAGACAGGTAAGCAACATGGATTTTTCAGTTGAGTAAGGAATCTGGAACTAAAAGGTTGTTAAAAACTTCTTGTGGCTGCAGGGGCAGTATTGAGTAGCTTGGATGAAAGGTGCCCAGAGGTGCCCAGAGTAAACTGCCTGATCCTCAGTCACAGTTGCTAATATATGCATATTATTATTAGTATTGGATAGAAAACACTCTGAAGTTTCTAAAACTGTTTGAATGATGTCTGTGAGTATAACAGAACTCATATGGCAGGCAAAAACCTGAGAAGAAATCCAAACAGGAAGTGAAAAATCAGAGGTTGGTCGATTTTCAGCCCAGCCCCTATTGAATTCACAGTGGGATATGAATGAAGTTGCACTTCCTAGTGCTTCCACTAGATGTCAACCGTCTTTAGAAACTTGAATGAGGCTTCTACTGTGTTGTGTGGCTGAATGGGAGCTCAATGAGCCAGGTGTCTGGCAGAGAGCCACGGGCTGGTCACGCGCAATTCACATGATAGCGACCTGCATTCCTTGGCTTCTCTACACACAAAGGAATTCTCCGGTTGGAACTTAATTGAAGATTTATGATAACACCCTAAAGATTGATTCTATACTTAGTTTGACAAGTTTCTTCGACCTGTAATATTACTTTTTGAAGTTTTCGTCCGACGTTCGGATTGACCTGCACGAGCATCTGGATTTGTGTACTAAACGCTCTAACAAAAGTAGCTACTTGGACATAAATAATGGATATTATCGAACAAATCAAGCATTTATTGTGGAACTAGGATTCATGGGAATGCATGCTGATGAAGATCATCAAAAGTAAGGGAATATTTATAATGTGATTTCTGATTTCTGTTGACTCCAACATGGGGGATAATTTTATTTATTTTCTGAGCGCAGTCTCAGATTATTGCATGGTTTGCTTTTTCCGTAAAGTTTTTTTGAAATCTGACACAGCGGTTGCATTAAGGAGAGGTATATCTATAATTCCATGTGTATAACTTGTATTTTCATCAACATTTATGATGAGTATTTCTGTTGAATTGATGTGGCTATGCAAAATCACTGGATGTTTTTGGAACTAGTGAATGTATCGTGCCAATGTAAACTCAGTTTTTTTATACAAAATATACATGTATTGTGTAACATGAAGTCCTATGAGTGTCATCTGATGAAGATCATCAAAGGTTAGTGATTAATTTAATCTCTAATTGTGTTTTTTGTGACTCCTCTCTTTGGCTGGAAAAATGGCTGGGTTTCTCAGTGAGTTGGTGGTCACCTAACATAATCGTTTGTGGTGCTTTCACTGTAAAGCCTATTTGAAATTGGACACTGTGGTGGGATTAACAACAAGATTACCCTTAAAACGGTATAAGATACATGCATGTTTGAGGAATTGTAATTATGAGATTTCTGTTGTTTTGAATTTGGCGCCCTGCACTTTCACTGGCTGTTGTCATATCATCCCGTTAACGGGATTGCAGCCCTAAGTCGTTTTTAATGTCCCGTGGTTGTTTATCAGTTCCAAAGTCTTGGAGACGTGCCCTTCATAATCAACCCTCTTCGATTAAGTATCTACGGTGTTTGGCTATAACCTAATCTGTCAAACATGGAGACAATGTGCAAGGTATTGATACTGTTTGGGGGTTACATTAGGCAGTGTAAGTCATATCATGACAAGAAAAAAACTTTTGTTTAATTTCTAGCTGTGGTGAAAATGTCTGTCTATTTATTTGCCTGCCCAATTAGATTTATTTTTCAGTTGAGTAAGGAATCTGGAACTAGCTGCTACAGAGGACTTAACTACTCTAACAACATAACATTTGTCAAGTGCAAACAAGTCCAACTGGGGTAAATGGACCGTGGTTTACTACTGATGCTGCTCCCTAGTGATGTTGAATATTCAGGGAAAGAGGTGATTTTCAAATTTGACTAACTGTACAAGATTGAACAATAAGCTTGAAGATAATTGATATTCTGCACAAATATTTATGATTGGTCAGAATGTGAGCCTACTTCAGTATTCAATTATTCAACGCATCAGCAGCTTATTACTCCAGAAGTTGGATCACAGACATCCATGGACCAATCACAAAAGGCTGTTCCTGATTTTTCCGACATGCCCTATTACTGCTTGCACCGCGTCGGAGGAAATGACACATTATAGTCACAGAACGTCTTGACTTTTTGGTAGTAATGGGAAACCGAAGTTTCCTGAAGCCTTCATGGCTTTCACCAAACTGCGCAGAAAAACGGTTCATTACTCAAAGCTTTTAACGCAATGCACGTCAGTGACATCTGTTGGTCAGGAATAAACATCATGTTTGATGCTTATAATATACGTTTCTCCCCCTACATTCATCAAAACTTAGTGACGCAATGGATAAGTGTGAATTTTAAAAACTGAAGTTAGTTTGAATGTGGGCTTCCTGTCCAGTGGCAGAACTAGAGTTTTATACATGGGGTGGCCAAGGCTACGTCAGGGTGTCCATAGACCATGACAGACAATTAGTGTGTAACCATAACCTGGCATCGAAGGAGCATGAATGAATCCTATGATTGCTGATTGGAGGTAGAATTGATAATTCACTTAACCCGGAGTTCTTCAATGTGGCAGATAGTGTGGTCCAAAAGGGTCACTTCACTAGAATACTTTAATATACTATGAATAGTCTCTACCTTAGAACTGCAGCTCAATTTCGTTCTCTCTCTCAGTACTGTACTACACACACACACTGTACTGTACTGTACTCACATACTGGAGAGACTTGGGTCACTCATGAATATATAAATCTGGGTCTGTAGGTGTTGAACATCCAAAGTATTTTCAGAAAATAAATCTCAAGCACCAAGGAAATAAGATAGCATTTGTGTGCTACAAAAATTGCATAGTTTATTTACAAAAAAGTACATTTACAACAAACAAAAAAACACACTGCAATTTGACATACTAGGTATCAAGCAGAAATGGACTTGAAAAATAATAATACGTTTGGTGCCCATCGATATTGCAAACGTATAATATCATATTTATGCTCATATATATTATGTTAACTAATAGCAAAGAAAAGTTGTGGAATTGTCCTAATCAAGACCAAATTATATCTGTGTGACATGATACCCTTTGGATTTATGATTTTAGAATGTCAGTGTACTAGCTAGTACACAGTGCAGGTTTTAATCACGACCAGAGGGACCATCTAAGCACCAAATTATCCTAGGATGATTTAAAACAGCATCATTCTGAGGTTCTGGTGAGAACTGGCAAAATGTTTCACAAACTCATCCATGTTGAGGGAGTGTGTCCTCCTTGACTCAACACTGAGAATTCCGAGGTGACTTAACCTGTCATCAACCATTGTTGTCCTAAGGTGGGTTTAAATCCATTTTATAGCTGAGAAGGTTCTCTCGCAAGAAGCACTGCTGACTGCTGTAACAAGAGAAATCTTACAAAGTCAAAGTAGCTAGTTGAAGACCTCTTTATAAGGTTCTAGAAACACAACCAAGTCAAGGAGAGTAGACGGTCTGTCCCTTCCACTTTTCTCTCTCCTATCAAGAAGTCGCTTGGTTTGATGAACCTCATGTTTGAGGTCCTCTAAATCTGACTCAAAGGTCTGAGCAAAGGCAAACAGAGGCTCCTCATTCAAGAATGTTGTCCTCTTTGGGTTAAGGGACTGGACCCCTTGCATTATCTCAAATTCTTCTTTGAAAAACACCTCTGCAGCTCAGCTGTGAGACTGTCAAGCACCTGATAAAAGATTGCTCTTTGGAAGCTCTCACCATCCCGTTGGTCACTATTTTTCTGTCCTACAGTGCTCATCATCAATGAGTCGTGAAATCTTAAGCTTGTTTTAGGCTGTCTTTTACACACTGTTTGCACAATTATTTTGCAGTGCTCTGCAATCTCTTTCCATAGTTCTCCATAGTAACTCTCACTTCTGTAGTCCTGTAATGTGTCTGTAAGGGCACCTACTAGATCTACAGCCCTTGCTAGGTCAAGAGAGCTTGATTGGAGCATGTCAGAAAGACATTTGGCATCACCAAGCACTTTACAAAAGGTAACCAAAATCCCTATGAAATGTAAATCTATCTGAGAAAGAAGGCCCCTTGCGTCCACTGATCTACCACCACTATTTTCAAGTGTGATATCCTGTAGCACTCTAAGAACGGCTGGAAGCCTGTCCCTCAGATTACGGCATGCCATGTATCTGCATGCCCACCTTAGATCTGTAAGTCAATCAATCATATGTATTTATAAAGCCCTTTTTACGTCAGCCGATGTCACAAAGTGCTGTACAGAAACTCAGCCTAAAACCTCAAACGGCAAGCAATGAGGATGTAGAAGCACGGTGGCTAGGAAAAACTCCCTAGAAAGGCAGAAAACTAGGAAGAAACCTAGAGAGGAACCAGGCTCTGAGAGGTGGCCAGTCCTCTTCTGGCCGTGCCGGGTGGAGATTATAACAGTACATGGCCAAGATGTTCAAATGTTCATAGATGACCAGCAGGGTCAAATAATAACAATCACAGTGGTTGTAGAGGGTGCAACAGGTCAGCACCTCAGGAGTAAATGTTACTTGCTTTTCATAGCCGATCATTCAGTTAGAGACAACGGGTGCTGTAGAGAGAGAGTGCCGAAAACAGCAGGTCCGGGATAAGGCAGAACAGGTCAGGGTTCCATAGCCGCAGGCAGTACAGTCTCTGTAGTTCCCTGGGCTGCTGCTGTGGATACAGCTCTTTCTGAACTGCCAGCTACTTGAGATGAACATACGAGCCAGAAACAAGGTTATAAAGCTTCTGCAGGTGAGCAAAAAAGTTAACTGCCTCAGGCACTGATTTTACAGCATCGACAAGAACCAAATTCAAACAATGTGCATTACAGTGCACATAAAATGCAAATCTTACACTGTTTTTAATCCGTGCAGACACACCAGAATGCTTTCCGCTCATGACGAATGCACTGTCATAGCCTTGCCCCACACGATTATTTCTGTAGTCCAGACCATGTTTTTCAAGGCAATCAATTATCATTTTTGTGAGACCTGCTGCATCTAAGCTTTCAGCTGACTGAAAGTGTAAAAAGGATGGCCCCATTGTAACAGTACCTCACAACTAAAGACATTTGTTATTTTTTCTTTAAATCTTTGGTTTCATTACAATTACACTAAAAACTTCACTTTCTTTTACTTCTCTCATTATTTCACTTTGTACCATCTCAGCTAAGCCCTCAAGAACTTCATTTTGGATTTGGTGGCTTGTGCACTTACCATTGCCACATGCATTCATCCTTTTCTCTATGAGAGGGTCATGCTTTGCTATTTCTTCTAAGATTGTCAAAATATTACCCTTGTGAGAGTCATCCGACTCTCGATGACCTCTGCGCAATATTCTGAGTGGCAGTTAATAGGAGCACATGTGCGATTGTTTTAATGTAAGTACAGTTTTCCTCCACTCTCATTTATGACATCTAACATTGATGAGTTGCTGTCAATAGCCCTTTGATGCTGATTCCAAGCATACATAGCATTGATATGATGCTCTGCCTTTGAATGGAGGTTCAAACCAGAATCTTTAAACGGCGCCTTTTTCCAGTTACAAAACCCTGACTGTGATGTGAAGGCAGATTAAGGTGTATTGGGCAGAGAAAAATGCCTACAGGCGAAACAATAAGTAGAATCTTGACTTACAGAATATTCAAGCCATAAATTGTCCTTATACCAGGAACTGTTGAAAGCCCTTTTCCTAGTACTATGCTGAGTTCTGGGAAATGTTTTCAAACACAGCTGTACAGGACCATCTTCTTTGGATCTTGAAATGTCTGAAATACACGTAAAAGAATGTGTCATATCTCTATGAAAATGTATAATTAAGTTGCTAACTAAAATGTGTCGTTTAAAGTATTGGCCTGGCCTCCCATTGTGTCCTTTTGGAACAGAAGTCTGATATCGCTCCCTTTCTTTTCATGTTTAATTGACCCTATGCAAAAATAAGACAGTCTATGGTTACATCTAAACATCCAATTACCCACATTTTAGTCCAATCTCAATCTTAATTACAAATCCCTATTATCATAACTGTACCTTAAAATCAACTACCAGTCTAAGTTACTAGTTAGATCATGGCTAGCCCTACTCTACAGAAAGTAATTTAGCTAGCTATAATTTCTGGATGTGTATGCAACAAAAGTTCAACATTCACCTCCTGTTACCATTTCTGTCAAGCCGTCTGTCTATACATAGTGTCTCTGCAAGGCAAACGCAGCGTTTCATTGGAAATTAATATAATTCTCGTGTACCAAAATGCAGAAAAACTGTTGGTGTGATCGAAGCGTAATGGTAGCTTTCCCCTGCTCAGAAGTTGCATGTATCCATCCAATGGTTGCGTGACATGTCATCAACGGTGTCATCGACTGACAGATTTCTATAACATATGATGTGTTTGCTGATACGTGAAATACCTATCCAGGCTTTGTACGTTCTGGTATGCATCAACTGGGCAGAAGAACGCGCTGAACATGCATGCAAATAGTTTGACTAATCAGATGCAAAGCCCAATTAGGGCCTAATCTAGCCCAGGTTTGCAGCCTGCAAGGTTGTTAAAAGCTACCTCAGTTTCGCCAATTGTAGTATAGCAGAGGCACATTGCCCTCTAATATACAGATTTCAAATTAGTTGTTGGAATAAATTATTTTTATTAAAAAATTTAAATTTTTTTTTTAAAGTTAGTTGTTGGCATGGGACTCAGAATGGCAAACACACTCTGGCTATTTCCAAAGCAGTTAGTTCTGTTTTTACTAGTGGAAAACTTAATATCTCCTACTTTTTCAGTTACTTACAGCACTGGCACATGGCAACAACTTCCAAGCCGACTGCCACAGTTTGGGGATCGTCTGCCTTTTAAACAGCTTCAACTTCCCCAACAAATAGTTTCCAGACCAGTTTGAGTGGAAACGGTCGATGTGAAGTGCCATTCAGACTACATGGAGATCGTTGTGAAGGCTGATCTGTTTAAACTCGGTATTCTTATTGACATGGATGACTTGGAGTTGAACAGGACCAAGAGACCTGCAGGGCTACAGCATCAGCTGCCGGAGATGAATACAGAATATTTGCAGCGCTATCAGACTGTGGAACCAACCGTTTGGTAATTATGGTGAATGTTTCAGTAGCTGACTTCTTAAAACAACCTGTTTAATTTCTACTTTGTGAATCCACAGATAAACAAAGACTTCATGATCTATACAAACCTCCTCAGATATACACCCAGAGCCACACCAGATGGGGTTATTTGAATGGATGGTGCTGTAATCCCAATTGCTTGTCATTATGAAAGCTGAGTTTAGGTTATACTGTTAAATGATCATGACTACTGTGTCCCTACTGGTTTACTTGCCAGACTCTGTACTTTCTGTTTCAGGAAGTACAGTTCAGACAGTGCCCCCCTCCAGCCGACCTGGATCCCCTTCAGCGCCACAGTGTCTGACAACCTACAGTTCTCCTTGAAGCTTATGACAAGTGGGTATATAAATTCTGGGCTGTTTTGAGCAGGGCACAACCTTGTTGGAAGTTCAGATGATTAGGAGACCATTGTGCTCTCCCAGAAGCTTGGATGATGGAGCACAAATTATCCTTGGACATGCTAAATACAGAATCTCATCAGACATCCACTAATTATTGACATTTCTATCTGCAACGTTAAACAATTAGCCTACTAACTATGGACCTGTTTACAAACTCCTCAATGGACCTTTTAACCCATTCATAGATGCTAACTATTAGCGCCTATTGACTATAAAGTTCTGTCCAGGGTAGTTGTAAGCGCTATTTTATAGGATTAGGTTTCCCATACTGATGTTTTCATGTTACTGTGCTTATTAATGTAAATCGTATAGCCAGAGGTGTACCTGTGCTAATTGCTATCTGTATCTCTGAACACCTGTTTATGGAAGACTGACTCCACAAATGTGTTGTCACTGAAATGCTGTCAGCTGCAACTGTTAAAAGGTGTTCAGTGATATCTTCATTTCCATTGTGAAATGAGTAGGGTTTCACATTTCTAGACCAGTGACTTGATTCACATTTAGATGGCGTTTATTGCTGCCAGAGCCTCTTTAGAAGGAACTGACATGTAATGGCCTTGGACTATAAGGAATAATGTAAAGTTCCTTTAGTCAATTGGGATAACCTTCTGTCATTTCTGCCCAGGTGACTGGCTATATGAGCGGGGTTGTGGAGTCTACTTCCTGGGTGATCCCATCAACATTGAGGTGTCTGTCAGGGTAGCTCACCACGCCAGGCTCAGGGTCTTTGTTAGCAGCTGCGTGGCCACACTGGACCCAGACAATAACTCTTTCCCCAGATACATCTTCATTGAGCATGATGGGTAAGCAAGAAGGGAACTGCCTTAACTAAATCTGCTACCTAGAATGAATATTCTCTGGCTGGCCCGTAGGGAATGATAGAGGCCTTTTGAAGTCAAAAGGCAGTCTTGTCAAGAGCAGTGCCATTGAGGGCTTCCACCATGATGGCACCATTTTAAAGTAGTCAACTGGGTGGGGACTTCTATGGGTTGTAGCCTCAATGCCCATGCTGTAATGGCACAGATCTAAAGATGAGTTTGCTCTATGGGCTTTCCCTGTTCATATATCTCCCCTACAGGTGCTTGGTGGATTCCCAGCTGCCTGGCTCCAATTCTGGGTTCATGCATAGAACCCAGGATGACAAGCTCCAGTTCCACATTGATGCCTTTAGGTTCTACCAGGAGAACAGGGCAGAGGTGAGGGCAGTACCAGATGTTGTGGAGCATTATGGGTACTGTAGCGCGTACATGATGCTACAGTAACATAACTTATAGTTATGTAGGCTACTGTGTTTCTACATCTTTGTTTTGCTCATCCTGTTGTGTTTCTACAGCTATACATCATATGCCACCTTATGGCAATCCCTGTCATGGACCATGCAGAGCCTAGCAACAAGGCATGCTCCTTCATTAATGGCAGGTGTGAGATCTGACTTATTTCCTTAGGTCACAGCCCAGTAGGAGTAGCTTTCTACTGGAATAACCAATCGGATTTGTTCAAATGTCTTGGTCCATGAGTGTCTTCTACACATTTCAGATGGAGGTCTGCCGACTCAAATTATTTGGAATGTGGCCGTTGTCCAAGCCTGAATAGCCAGAAGGGGGTTGATCACGATTCAGCACGATATCCCCTCAGTCCAAGACAAGGCGGTAGCCAACCTCGTGGCTACCGCATCAAACCTCAAGCCACTGGTGACCATTGGAGGAGTGGGATGAAGTCCAAGAAAGGTGCAGTATCTTAATTCCTCTTTCCTTCTCAAAATGCACTGCAGAAGTGTCCAAGGGGAGGTATTTTGTACCTTCTCCTTCACCCATATTGAAGGAGATGGGATTTTACAGAAGATTAAGTAAAAGTTGTCTGTACTACAAATATGTTAGTGAGAAAGTAACCTTGCCAGTGATTAAAGAAAATGTGTTATTTTAGTATGGAACCAGGATGTTACTCTGGGCCCCATAATGGTTACAACCAAACAGAGGACACCTTTATCTCCAACGATGGAAGGTATCGCTATATATGGCTTCCCTTCTCCAACTGAGGACAGGAGGCCTGTATCACCTGGCAGTCGTTGGAAGAGCGGAATGGACTTCAAGAGGGGTAATTTGACTGTCTGAAATTGCATTCCCTTAATCCTGGTAGTGCATCTAGGCAACAGCATTGACTAGGGTCTGGTTTCAATGACGTTCTTTAAGGGGGGGGGGGGGGGGGGGGGGTCCTTCAAGCAGAAGACTCTCCCAACAAATCATGAGGCAGACATGCCTGAACATTATGCTTTGCCACACAATTTTGCAGGTAATGCCTTTGCAGTTTAGTCAAGGCATTTGACGCAAACTACCCACTCTCAAAATGCAGTCATTAAAAATAACCTCTGCTCAGTCTTGCTAGCTACTATTTTCTATTTTAGTTAACTAGTGACTTAGTTCGTCTGCCTCCCAACAGGATTTCTTGACAATGAGGTGCTGGTCAAAGGTAGTGTACTACAGGGAATAGGGTGCCATTTCAGACACTTGTATTTTCATATCCATACACGCTAGCAGTTCTGCCAACACTGGCTGTTAAATTAAATATTTTGCCCAAACCCAAAATGTGGGTGGGCCCTGAGGGTCAGGCCCAACAAGTGTGAATTTGTTAGCTCTGAAATATACTGGGTTCATCAGGCAGGAACTAATGGCCCAGAGGTAATGTTTGTTGATCACTCTGCAGTGATCACTCACTGGCACAGCCACAGTCAATCTAACCTTAACCATGCCTAACCTTAAATTATGACCTAAAAGTGCATTTGTTACAAACTTCATTTTGACTTTACAGCTGGCACACCTAGTGGGAATTGTTCAATTCTGCCTCCAGGACAAGACTCATCCCAATAAATCTTGACCAGCACACTGCAATTGCCAGTATCACTTGTACATATCAGCCTTTGACTTTGTCAGATGTGGTTTCATATAGCAGTTATGGCACTTTCCTAGCCACTAACTCTGATCTGTTGATAGAATGCTGTGGTGGCCCCATTTTGTCTCACTCCAAGTGGCACACTCACTCCTGATGACCCTACAACCAAGTGACCTCGGCACCACAACTGCTCCTGGAGAGGTGAACAATGCTGAAAAGGGGCACTCAAACAGTGTATGGACTACCACTGTACCACAACACTAAGGAGACATGCTCTCATCAGAACTCCCAAAACAATGAACATGAGAGATGACTGTTAACCTTGAAGAATAAATTATTTCAACATACCTTGACAATGATTTTCTGTGTTTACTCCAGCATGTAGTGCATAATTGTAAACTGAAACATTACCTTTAGGGACTGTCCACTTAAGTGTTTCAGATCATGTTCTTTGGGGGTTAAAGTGCAGCTGGCTTTCAGACCACAAATTACATTCCAGCCTTATCTAAATTATTCCCCCCCCTCAATCTACACAATAACCCATGACCAAGCAAATGTAACCACATTAAAATAACTTCAGACGCTTTACTTAGTACTTTGTTGCACCTTGGGTAGCAATTACAGCGTAAGTTGTCTTGGGGAAATGCTACAAGCTTGGCACACCTAAAATCAGCAAAAAGAGCCTTTTTTCAGGACCCAGGAAGAGTGGGTTAACATCTCTGGGCAAATCTACTGCAGTCTGAGGCGCTGCACTGCAGTACATATGCAGCTGGTGGCAACACCATATACTGACTTCTGATTTTTGACCCCCTCGCCCTGTTCAGGGAAACATTCCATTTCTGTTAGTCACATGTGACAACCTGAGTTTGTCTGAATTTATATTAATACAAATATTTACATGTTTAAGTTTGCTTAACATGAACAGTTGACAGGATGCTTTTCTTTGAGTGTATATTTGGAGATGTCACTTCCCTGCAGATCCTCAAGCTCTCAGGTGGGATGGGCAGTGTCACTGCAAAGCTGTTAAGTATCTCCAGAGATGTTTGCTCTGGCTGGAGCACTCAATGACAGACTTGTCATTCCTGCGTTGGCTGTGTAAGGTCATTGTCCTGTTGGAAGGCAGATCTTTGCCCCAGTCTGAAGGTTTTAGTCAAGGATCTTTGCTCTGTTCATCTTTGCCTTGATCCTGGCTAGTCTCGCTGTCGCTGAAAAACATCCCCACAGCATGATGCTACCAACATGCGTCACTGTAGGGATGGTGCCAGGTTCCCTCGAGTTGGCCTGAATGCTAAGCGTCATGTTCAATATTGGTTTCATCAGACCAGCGCATCTTCATGGTCAGTCCTTTAGGTGCCTCTTAGCAGGCTGTTGTGGCTTCTGTCTGGTCACTAACATAAAGGCCCGATTGGAGTTCTGCAGGGATGGTTGTCCTTCAGGAAGTTTCTCCCATCTTCAGAGGAGCTTTGCCAGAGTCTCTGCCAGAGTGATAATTGGGTTGGTCATCTCCCTGACCAAGGCCCTTCTCCCCCTATTGCTCAGTTTTGCTGGGTGGCCAGCTCTAGGAAGTCATGGTGGTTCCAAAATTCTTCCATTTAAGGATAGAGGCCACTGTTCTTGGGGACCTTCAATGCAAGGGGTAAGGCTGTAATGTAACAAAATGTGGAGGAAGGGGTCAATACTTTCCAAATGTACAAGTACACATTTATTTTGATGAAGCTGACAAGGTGGTAGGCCAGATCTTCAAATGTATAATTTAAATATTTCAGCAATGTAGAAGGGCAACACTATCAGGGGGCATGTTCAGTAGTAGGTTCAGCTATTGCCTTACCACCCTTATCCTACCTCATTTGCACACACTGTATATAGACATTTTCTATTGTATTGACTGCATGTTTGTTTATTCCATGTAACTCTGTGTTTGTGTCGCACTGCTTTGCTTTATCTTGGGCAGGTCGCAGTTGTAAATGAGAACTTGTTCTCAACTAGCCTACCTGGTTAAATAAAGGTGAAATCAAATAAAAACCAACATTGCACATGGTATGGAACCCCTCTGCAGCAACAATGAAAACACTGACATTTCCTAGATTTACCTTTGGTCTTTATTGGTTTCCTGAGTTTGCATAGACGGGCCCATCACTAGTCCTGGATTAATGTGAATCTGGGTGTCCCAAGGTTCCTCATCAAGTTAGGCATTCCTGGGAAAATTGGGCTTTCATTGTGAACAACTCTATACAGGGGCGGACTGGAATCAGAAGTGAGTGCCGATTTGTGCACACCGGCTCTTTCCTTCAAGCCCCCACCACCCTGTTTAATCTATTTCTTGAGACTGCCATTACGAGTCATGATTTTGTGCAAAAACCCAAGTTACAGGTTCGCTAGGCTAGAAATGGACCAGCACATCTGACATTTGCACTAAATGCCAGATGGCCAGTCCACCCCTGGGGTCTTATGTTGAACGGGGTCTTAGGCCTGGTTTCCGACCCCAGATTAATGCCAGTCCCTCCAATCATTCTCAATGGAGAATCATGTTTTTGTGAATCTCATGTATCAGCAGACTGTGGTGTAGGCCTATCCTCAAAGTCAAGAATGGAAAGGCTTTGGTCAAGTTCCTCCCTGACTACATTTGCAGACACATGCCAGATCTTACAATGCCTGGATACGTAGTATTCAACAAATCAGCTAACATATAGCAATCGGATGCCCAACTGCACAGTCAAAGACATTGCAATGCATCAAGTCAGGCAGAAACTCAACCTTTGCTACTGTCAGAAATGCACATGAGATCTGTTCTGATTTCAACAAGCCAGAGATGAGAAATTATCAGGTGCCAATTCACAATGTGAAACTTCTATGGCTGCATTTATACAGGCAGCCCAATTTTGATCCTTTCCACTAATTGGTCTTGACCAATCACAGATCTTTTCCAAAACTGATCTGATTGGTCAAAATACCAATTAGTAAAAATTCTCAGAATTAGGCTGCCTGTCAAAATGCAGCCAATGCAGCCAAGCATCTGAGTATGGAACTGCTGATCTAGGTTCGGTTTTGCCTTTTAGATCAGTACACTTAAGCCTTGTTCATACTGCAGGCCTTAATGCGCATGTTTTTCCAATCAGTTTTCGAATATTGACTGTCCAAACAGAAAGGACAAGTGACAAAATCGGATTTGTGTGTTCAGACATCATTCATTTGCTGACATGGCTATGCTAGTTGTCATAGTAACGACAGGTGTATGTGCAGTAGTGTGGGCTGATTGCTGGTGGATCAGTTTGTTAATTGTCTGTGGAATATTGTCCCACTCCTCTTTAATGGCTGTGCGAAGTTGCTGGATATTGGTGGGAACTGGAACACACTGTCATACACGACGATCCAGAGCATTCCAAACATGGTCAATGGGTGACATGTTTGGTGAGTATGTAGGCCGTGGAAAAACTGGGACATTTTCAGCTTCCAGTTTTTGTGTACTGATCCTTGCAACATAGGGCCAAGCATTATCATGCTGAAACATGAGTTGATAGTGGCGGATGAATGGCACAATGGGCCTCAGGATCTTGTTACGGTATCTCTGTGCGTTGAAATTGCCATCGAGAAAATGCAATTGTGTTCGTTGTCTGTACCTTATGTCTGCTCATACAGTACCACAACCCCACCTCCATCATGAGGCACAATGTTCACAATGTTGACATCAGCAAACCACTCACCCAAACGATGCCATACACGTGGTCTGAGGGTTGGACGTACTGCCAAAATCTCTAAAATTATGGAAGCGGCATATGGTAGAGAAATGAACATTCAATTATCTGGCAACAGCTCTGGTGGACATTCCTGTAGTCAGCATGCCAATTGCACATCCCTCAAAACTTGAGACATATGTGGCATTGTGTTGTGTGACAAAAGTAGAGTGGGCTTTTATCGTCCCCAACACAAGATGCATCTGTGTTATAATCATGCTGTTTGATGGATTACGTTGGCAAAGGAAAATGCTCACTAACAAGGATGTAAACAAACTTGTGCGCAGAATTTTAGAGAAATAAGCTTTAGTGTGTGGAACATTTCTGAGATCTAAACTTTACATTTTTTTGGTGGGTTTATATTTTTGTTCAGCTATCTAGCACATTCACTCATTGGCTTGTAAACAGTTAACAAGCTAGTTAGCTACCACATGTTATTGTCAAACTGTCAACAGAGTAGCTAGCAAGCAACAAGATCAAATCAAATTTGATTTGTCACATGTGTCAAATACAGCAGGAAATAGAGTTAAGAAAAGATTTACTAAATAATAAAAGTACTGAGTCAATGTGTGGGGGTACAGGTATGTACGGGTAAAATGACTATGCATAGATAATAAACAGAGAGTAGCAGCAGTGTATAAACAAAGGGTGGGTCAATGTAAATAGTCTGGTGGTCATTTGATTAATTGTTCAGCAGGCTTGGGAGTAGAAGCTGTTAAGGAGCCACTCCTTCTTCCAATTAGGGCTGATTGAAAAGCTGTTCAAAAGAGGACATTGTATTCCTTTTTGTTGTACTCCCTGACGAAGGCCATGCAGCCGAAACGCGTCAGTTTTTAGAAACGTTGTTTCTATTGAACATGCCATACTAATAAAGGCATTTTACTCAATTATATGAAGTGCCTTGGTCCTCCTTTCTTTTTGATGACCAATTTATCCCTTTTACCAAAGAGCACCTTCTATCTACCAAAATGTCCTATTGTGTACCTTAGTAGTGCTTCCCTTCCTCCTCTTTCTACCTGTTAAGGAGCCTTTTGGACCTAGACTTGGCACTCTGGTACCACTTGCCATGCGGTAGCAGAGAGAACAGTCTATGACTTGGGTCACTGGAGTCTTTGACAATTTTTAGGGCCTTCCTCTGACACCGCCTAGTATATAGGTCCTGGATGGCAGGAAGCTTGGCCCCAGCGATGTACTGAACCGTACGCACTACCCTCTGTAGCGCCGTACGGTCAGATGCCGAGCAGTTGCCATACCAGGCAGTGATGCAATCGGTCAGGATTCTCTTGATTGTGCAGCTGTAAAACTTTTTGAGGATCTGGGGACCCATGCCAAATCTTTTCAGTCTCCTGAGGGGGAAAAGGCGTTGTCGTCTCAGCGTTGTCTGTGATCAGGCCTACCACTGTTGTGTTATCAGCAAACTTAATTATGGTGTTGGAGTCATGCTGGCCACGCAGTCGTGGGTGAACAGGGAGTACAGGAGGGGACTGACCACGCACCCCTGAGGGGCCCCAGTGTTGAGGATCAGTGTGTCAGATGTGTTGTTGCCTACCCTTACCACCTGGGAGCGGCCCGTCAGGAAGTGAAATAGCAGTCTAAAGACCACGAAGGCAAATATATCAGATTTGATCGTTCAGTCAAGTCGCATGGCCTCAATCAGATTTGTATCTGATTTTGAACCACCTACAAAGGTGGATTTAAATATCTGATTCCATGTGCTTTTTGGCTGTTCAGACTGCAGGAACAAGAACTGAAACAGATATGAAAAAAAATGGATTTGAGTCACTTCAATCTGAGAAGCTTTGTGAATACGGGTCCTGAACCCTAGGGACAGTGTAGGCAGATGAATACCAGTCAGCAATACACTGGATTCTATAAACCATAGTCTTCATTTAAGACTTGATTGGTATCAGGTGTGTTACTGCTAACTGGAACAAAAGCCTTCACCCACATGGGCTTTGGTTTCATCAAACATTCAGCGTGGCAGGGTATCAGAATATTTTTTTCCCTCCTTAAATACAATTGGACTCCCGTTGTTCTTTGTATTGACTGGAGAGTTCATAGAAGTGGAGAGTGTTTCCTTGAAGAAACCACTGTCTAATTGTTCATCCCTTTCTATTGTTTTCTTTTGCCTAAGTTGCTGTTGAAGAACAGTATGAGGATGTTTGAACTCATCGTCTTTGAGGTGTTCATTTTGTCATTGGCATTTAGTGTAGCAAGCTGCATTTAGTGTAGCAAGCTGCATTCGCTTGTTGAAAATAGGGACCGATGAGAGATTAAAAAGTTACGCCACTGAAGCATTTTGAAGGTCAGGGAGTGCCGTCAATTGGAGTTTCCACCATCTGTGTAGAATGTACTGAGGCATCTATGATCATATCGATAACGCTGACCTCTTCAACAATGGCCGATATTTGTCTCTGGTGAACTGAGATGTATTCATTATTCGGTGTTACCATTTACTCTAGTAACTAAATGGAACCAAACAGCGCAAACGAAACGGGGAGGGGCATGCCTGAATTTCTCCAATAAAAACTTGCCTTTAACGTTCAACGTTTGGAGTAAACGGTTTCAGTTGCAAGACGTTTTGCAACAGACATTTTGCAATGGCATCAGACTAATGAATACACCTCTGTTCTGAGGTCAAGGAAAATAACAAAATGGCTCTCAGAATTCAAAACCCCTCTCATGAGCTCAATTCTCTCTATGGAACCCTCAGATTCTATGGTCTACTCAAACAAGTTGGTGTTCACACCAGATCCAGATAATGTCATCACCAGGGTGGTTCATGTTGAATAAATTCATGTGTAAAATTATATTCCAGAATATAGCGATACTCCATATTTTAGAGCACACTATTAGGAGTATAATGATACCAAGGTGTTGTCTGTATTATGTACATTTCACAGGAGGTTGCTGAGGGTAGAATGGCTCATAATAATTGGTGGAACGGGGCAAATGGAATGGCATCAAACGCCTGGAAACCCTAGTGTTTGATGTATTTGTTACCATTCCACGGATTCCGCTCCAGTCATTAGAACGAGCCCGTTCACCCCAATTATGGTGCCACGAACCTCCTGTGTTCATTGGGTCTTACAGGGTGTATAGGCCTAAAATTGCCACTTTCATCATGATTTTCTCAAATGGTTTGTGTTAAAACAAATGTGAAAAGCATATCAAACATCCTTCTTCCAAATAAATTTCTATGAGAAAATTGCCAGAACAATCTGAGATTCCAAAAATATTTTCAGGCCATCCTGGAATCGCCCTTAAGTGTCTGCGGTGTTTGGCTATAAACTAACCTGCCTAACATGGAGACAATGTTCAAGGTATTGATACTGTTTGGGGGATACTGTAGGCAGTGTAGGTCATATCATGACAAGAAAAAAGTTGAATGTGTTTGCTCATTTTTGTTTAATTTCTAGCTGTGGTGAAAATGTCTGTCTATTAATTTGCCTGCCCAATTAGATTGATTTTTCAGTTGAGTAAGGAATCTGGAACTAGCTGCTACAGAGGACTTAACTACTCTAACAACATAACATTTGTCAAGTGCAAACAAGTCCAACTGGGGTAAATGGACCGTGGTTTACTACTGATGCTGCTCCCTAGTGATGTTGAATAATCAGGGAACGAGGTGATTTACACATTTGACTGTACAGGATTTCATTTGTCTATCAACAAGCATTAAGAGGATTTATATGATGTACAAATGTACATTTCTCTGTGTGTGTCAACTATTTTTATTACAGAACACCTTTGTTTTTAATATAAAACATGTAATTCAGTACTTTAAGTCGTAGTCTAGCCTATTTTGTATTATTCAATTATTCAACGCATCAGCAGCTGATTAGTCCAGAAGTTGGATGGAAGACACCCATGGACCTATCACCGTAAACGGTGTTGAGTTACGGACAAACAACAGGGTGTAACTGATTCTTCAGACATGCCCTGTTGCTGGTTGATGGCGTCGGAGGAAACTACACATTTTAAGAAACGTCTTTTCTAAGTTTGAAGTCTAACACTTCTTGACTTTTGGGTGTTTTCTACGTTTACTTAAGACGGGGTTTTTCGTTCTAAACTAAAATGGGAGCGCGTATTGCGTTGTGTTCAATCGCCAGCTGTGTAAGTATCAATTATTTAACTTCTTTATTTGTCGTTTTGCTCACTTTGTAAGAGTGAGAGAGCGCAACGACGTTTGTTTGTGGCTTCGTATGTAAATACACACATTCCTCTGTTTTCCCCGTAGGTATATTCTGTGTTTTTATGTTGATCGTTAATACCTACGTTTGGAAAACAGACACTTGTTTGCAGAAGTCATCAGTTTCATAATTAGCTGCACGACTAAAATGATTCCCTTTCATATTTCATGCCGTGTTACGGGCAAGTTCAGTGATCATGTTAAATAAATATGATGTGAAATAAAAGGTTTTCTAGGCCTACTCGAGCCATTAGGTGAATTTCTTCAAATTTTGGACGCACACACCGCAAATTACCATGCCTAGAGTGATATACCTATTGACCCTTTCGATTGAAGTTTGTCCCACATTCTCAGGTCAGCAAAAAACCGACAATTTAAACGGTTACACCTTCCAGAGGCAAGGCTTATGAGTGCTGCTCGCCTGCATGTTGCATGGTCTGCTACCCTGGTGCATACAGTCTTCATAGCTTGCAATCCTTTAATGAAGGATGGCTGATCCTTCCCTGCTGCCACATCATAGGCTTCCCTATGCTCGACTAAACTATGCTTCATGTCTCTGGTCTGATCTGGCCTATGCCTCAGTAGTTCACACATCGTATCTTGACTTGACTATCTGCCTGACTCATCAGAGGAGCAGTGAGGGATGCCTCCCGTCGAGCACGAACCTTCTGTGACCGCATACAACACGTACCCAACACTGGGTCTCTTTCTCAATTCATCTGTCCCGATTCCTCCCATCCTATCCTTGGTTCTTCTCAAAACACATCTGAAAGGGATCTTGGATCTCCACCGATGCATATTTGAGGTGGCAAGGAGAGGGAAGACCTGGAATCATGTAAAGCTATAGGTTGAGAAAGGGCACATCAGGCAGGGGGCTGTGTTCGTTGCTGTACTCTAACCGTATGACTGGCAGCCCTTGTCATTGTAACTGGCCTGACTACCTTCAGTTGTCTGGGCTCGTTTGGCTGGAAAACACGATGGTTGCCGTAACAATAACTGGCTGTAGCACACAGTACTTTTGTTGTGCACACACACCATGCATGCGTTTGCTACATTAGCTCATCTGCCCCCTCATTCCTTCTCCCTCTGGCATACCAAAAACGACTCGTCTGTGCAGTCCTATTTCTTATCCCCTCTCTCCCTCACCTCCCTCCTCCAGGCATCGTGTCTGTGTGGCTCTGCTCCCTGTCTGCTGTCCCTCCACCTACAACGCCACTGTGTCCCGGCTGGCCTTCTCCTTCCTGCTGCTGCTGGGGACCCTGGTCTCTGTCATCATGATCCTACCTGGCATGGAGACTCAGCTCAGGAAGGTACCACCACACAACCCTGGTCTTGGTTGCTTGATGAGTAGAGTTGCCTGAGACCTACATATTTGTGTTAGCTCCCTGAACTAATTCCAAGGCTTTAGCTCAGCGGGTTAACAGGATTGTGGTTCGCAGGAGACCCTGGTTCGAACCCAGTTGGTCACACAAGCTGGTGAAGATGGCCCAGTGGTTGCCGAAAACGTTTTGATGCTGTCGTCAATGTACGTTGTTGGTTCTATTCCTACTGTTTCTTTACTGATCTGTCAGATACCAGGGTTCTGTGTGGGTGGAACCTCCATACCCATGCCAGGCATGGAGAACAAGGTGAACTGTGACGTCATCGTGGGCTACAAGTCTGTGTATCGCATGTGCTTTGCCATGGTCTGCTTCTTTTTCCTGTTCTCCATCATCATGATCTGCGTTCGCAGCAGCAAGGACCCCCGAGCCTCCCTACAGAACAGGTATGTAGCTGACCATTTATAGTAGTGGATGGTGATCTTCAGGGACACAATGTTGCCCTCTGCTGGCCAGGCCAGGGCAGTGCCACATTCTCCACACTCTTATTTGTTTATTGATAGGTGAGAATTGTCTGTTAATTGAATGATTAGAATATTCTACCCTGAAACATATAATTGTATGGAATTGATTAGTATGTCTAAAATCATAATCAATAAATGTGTTGTCCTAGTCAGAATTAGGGTAAAACAATATGTCTTTATGGTATTTTAAACACAGACTGTCTGAGCTTGGTGTCGACCTGACTAGAGATTTGGGAGAGAACAGGGAGTACGTCTCAAGGACAAGGTCGCTATCTCTGTCGGCTGGGAAGTGAGACAGACAGTGTGTGCGTAGCAGGACATGTTTGTGTGGGTGTGAGAAGTCAGTATAAAATGAATTGTTTTGTATTCTTGACTTTAGAACGTTTCTGTGAATACACCTTTTTGACTATTTTAGCTGGGCCTCCGTCTGTTTCATTCGACCAGGACCTTACACATTCTGGTCTGCAGACTGAGAGTAATATAATTAAATTGGGTTATGTACCCGGAGAACATAATTCTCATATAATTTACATACCAGCATAAAATATTAGGGCTAGGATAAAACCAGTATCCCAATACTCGTTAGTGTCATGGCAAGGAAACAAAACATGAAGCAGCTTTAACTTTAGGAAAAAAGCACTAATGTTGGAAACAACCGCATGTTGTCATCCAGAGTCACATTTATTTACTTTCCAAATTTTATTGGAAGATTTTACACTATTTTACATACAGAAGGTTTTTTAAAGGATGATACTGCCCAAAAATATGACCAGTCTATTTT
The DNA here is from genome assembly GCF_057628025.1 of Oncorhynchus mykiss. NCBI lineage: Eukaryota > Metazoa > Chordata > Actinopteri > Salmoniformes > Salmonidae > Oncorhynchus > Oncorhynchus mykiss. The sequence goes on along the minus strand of NC_143039.1, from coordinate 55,838,478 downwards.
ATTTTTTTATGGCGCACAGACACAGGACCTGTTTTTGTATGAGGTGATTTTATTGAATGAATGCTTGTGGCTTTGTCCTCTCATATACTGGTTCTTCAAGTTCCTTGTTGGGGATAACTGTAGGAGCCTTCTTCATTCCAGACGGGACATTCAACACAGGTATACACCATTACTACGATATTACATATTTTCTTCACCCTGAAGAAGGCACAGTGATGCTGCAACATTGGTTGTTTTTTACCCAATAAATTACTGGGAGATTATTCATATGGAGTGTGCAAATCTCCTTTGTTTTTATAGCTTGCAGTTTATTCACTGTTAATCAAATCAAATGTGTTTATATAGCCCTTCGTACATCAGCTGATATCTCAAAGTGCTGTACAGAAATCCAGCCTAAAACCCCAAACAGCAAGCAATGCCGGTGTAGAAGCACGGTGGCTAGGAAAAACTCCCTAGAAAGGCCAAAACCTAGGAAGAAACCTAGAGAGGAACCAGGCTCTGAGGGGTGGCCTCGTCTGGCTGTGCCGGGTGGCGATTATAACAGAACATGGCCAAGATGTTCAAATGTTCATAAATGACCAGCATGGTCAAATAATAATAATCACAGTAGTTGTCGAGGGTGCAGCAAGTCAGCACCTCAGGAGTAAATGTCAGTTGGCTTTTCATAGCTGATCATTAAGAGTATCTCTACCGCTCCTGCTGTCTCTAGAGAGTTGAAAACAGCAGGTCTGGGACAGGTAGCATGTCCGGTGAACAGGTCAGGGTTCCATAGCCGCAGGCAGAACAGTTGAAACTGGAGCGGCAGCACGGCCAGGTGGACTGGGGACAGCAAGGAGTCATCATGCCAGGTAGTCCTGAGGCATGGTCCTAGGGCTCAGGTCCTCCGAGAGAGAGAGAGAAGGAAAGAGAGAATTAGAGAGAGCATACTTAAATTCACACAGGACACCGGATAAGACAGGAGAAGTACTCCAGATATAACAAACTGACCCTAGCTCCCCGACACACAAACTACTGCAGCATAAATACTGGAGGCTGAGACAGGAGGGGTCAGGAGACACTGTGGCCCCATCCGATGATACCCCCGGACAGGGCCAAACAGGAAGGATATAACCCCACCCACTTTGCCAAAGCACAGCCCCCACACCACTAGAGGAATATCTTCAACCACCAACTTACCATCCGGAGACAAGGCCGAGTATAGCCCACAAAGATCTCCGCCACGGCACAACCCAAGGGGGGGCGCCAACCCAGGCAGGAAGATACATCATTTTCTCTGGGTGTGTGCCAGCTCATGTTTTTTATAAAAATATTTTTCTCTAAACCCCAATAACCAGTGGCGATTTTTAACATTTAAATATTTGTGGGCAAAACAATTCTATCACCAAAGCTCAAATGCATCGAAACCAGTACACTACACTGGCTACAATTGCTTCTGTCCCTCTCCTCGCCCCTACCTGGGCTGGAACCAGGGACCCTCTGCACACATCGACAACAGCCGAAGCATCGTTACCCGTCGCTCCACAAAAGCCCGGCCCTTGCAGAGCAAGGGGAACAACTACTTCAAGGTCTCAAAGCGAGTGACGTCACCGATTTGAAATGCTATTAGCGCGCATCCTGCTAACTAGCTATCCATTTCACATCGGTTACAAATGCACTAATATCCAATCCCAGATAGGAGTGTTGAGCCACACACAAACACTATAACATTTGGTTTATGGTTTGGTTTACAGCTACTTCCCATATCTTTAGGTTATATTGCACGGAAGGCCATGGTAGTCGAGTAAACTAGCTAGTAATTGGTCTGCAATATCGCGACTCCGGCTGCCTGATACAAATGGTGCCGGGTTAACGATATACGACGTTATAACACTATTCCCTTGCTTCATCTATTGCACCTTTACAGTTCCATCAAAGGTATTTAAACTAACCCTTCTTGTACATGTGGTTCTATGGGTATTAGTCTGCCATCAGATATCAACAATAAGACATGTAGCCTATAGGGTATTATAGCTAACCTACCTCATAAGTGATGTTAGCCACTGCTTCATGATCCACCACCAATCACTCCATTTGAATCTTCTTTTCCAGCTTGCTTTATTTTAATGGATGGACATATTTTAAAATGTAGCTGGCTAATGGGCACTGAGACATTTTCTATACATTTTTTTTCATAATGTTAAGTTTCAAAATCATTTGCTAGGAGATAGCGAAGGTAGTCGACATGTTTCAGCTAGCTAAACTACCTAGCTTGAAGACGTGGTAAACAACTAGCTAGCTATGAAGTTGACACATCAGTTCAATCAAAGTTACCGGGCATAGGACTGTGGCCAATGACCATGAGCCTTCTTGGGCGGGCACGGCTACTGTAAATCAATGGAGCACCAATTAGGGGCTTTTGCTGGCTAGCTCAGCAAGTGCTGCGGTGACGCACCCTCAGCGCAACCAGAGAAGATTAACGACGCCTGCGCTCTGTACTTTCCGTCTGCCCCTCCACCACAGTTGACACCAAGCTGCCTTACTCAACAAAAATGTACCAAAACAACAATGGAATGGGAAAGCGACCAAATCAAAGTTTATTTGTCACATGCGCCAAATACAGCCGGTGTAGACCTTACAGTGAAATGCTTACTTACAGGCTCTCACCAACAGTGCAAATAATGCAGATAGTCCGGGTAGCCATTTGATTACCTTTTCAGGAGTCTTATGGCTTTGGGGGAAAAAACTGTTGAGAAGCCTTTTTGTCCTAGACTTGGCACTCCGGTACCGCTTGCCATGCGGTAGTGCAGAGAACAGTCTATGACTGGGGTGGCTGAGGTCTTGACAATTTTTAGGGCCTTCCTCTGACACCGCTTGGTGTAGAGGTCCTGGATGGCAGGCAGCTTAGCCCCAGTGATGTACTGGGCCGTACGCACTACCCTCTGTAGTGCCTTGCGGTCGGAGGGCGAGAAGTTGCCATACCAGGCAGTGATGCAACCACGCTCTCGATGTTGCAGCTAAATCAAATCAAATTTTATTTGTCACATACACATGGTTAGCAGATGTTAATGCGAGTGTAGCGAAATGCTTGTGCTTCTAGTTCCGACAATGCAGTAATAACCAACAAGTAATCTAACTAACAATTCCAAAACTACTGTCTTGTACACAGTGTAAGGGGATAAAGAATATGTACATAAGGATATATGAATGAGTGATGGTACAGAGCAGCATAGGCAAGATACAGTAGATGGTATCGAGTACAGTATGTACAAATGAGATGAGTATGTAAACAAAGTGGCATAGTTTAAAGTGGCTAGTGATACATGTATTACATAAGGATACAGTCGATGATATAGAGTACAGTATATACGTATGCATATGAGATGAATAATGTAGGGTAAGTAACATTATATAAGGTAGCATTGTTTAAAGTGGCTAGTGATATATTTACATCATTTCCCATCAATTCCCATTATTAAAGTGGCTGGAGTTGAGTCAGTGTCAGTGTGTTGGCAGCAGCCACTCAATGTTAGTGGTGGCTGTTTAACAGTCTGATGGCCTTGAGATAGAAGCTGTTTTTCAGTCTCTCGGTCCCAGCTTTGATGCACCTGTACTGACCTCGCCTTCTGGATGATAGCGGGGTGAACAGGCAGTGGCTCGGGTGGTTGATGTCCTTGATGATCTTTATGGCCTTCCTGTGACATCGGGTGGTGTAGGTGTCCTGGAGGGCAGGTAGTTTGACCCCAGTGATGCGTTGTGCAGACCTCACCACCCTCTGGAGAGCCTTACGGTTGAGGGCGGAGCAGTTGCCGTACCAGGCGGTGATACAGCCCGCCAGGATGCTCTCGATTGTGCATCTGTAGAAGTTTGTGAGTGCTTTTGGTGACAAGCCAAATTTCTTCAGCCTCCTGAGGTTGAAGAGGCGCTGCTGCGCCTTCTTCACAATGCTGTCTGAGTGAGTGGACCAATTCAGTTTGTCTGTGATGTGTATGCCGAGGAACTTAAAACTTGCTACCCTCTCCACTACTGTTCCATCGATGTGGATAGGGGGGTGTTCCCTCTGCTGTTTCCTGAAGTCCACAATCATCTCCTTAGTTTTGTTGACGTTGAGTGTGAGGTTATTTTCCTGACACCACACTCCGAGGGCCCTCACCTCCTCCCTGTAGGCCGTCTCGTCGTTGTTGGTAATCAAGCCTACCACTGTTGTGTCGTCCGCAAACTTGATGATTGAGTTGGAGGCGTGCGTGGCCAGCTGTCGAACCTTTTAAGGATCTGAAAACCATTGCCAAATCTTTAGTTTCCTGTGTTGTGTATGTTGTGCCCTCTTCACAACTGTCTTGGTGTGTTTGGACCATTCTAGTTTGTTGGTGACTTGGACACCAAGGAACTTGAAGCTCTCAACCTGCTCCACTACAGCCTCGTCGATGAAAATGGGGGTCTCTGACCTCCCTATAGGCTGTCTCAACGTTGTCGGTGATCAGGCCTAACACTGTTGACGTCTGCAAACTTAATGATGGTTTTGGATTCGTGCCTTGCCATGCAGTCGTGGGTGAACAGGGAGTACAGGAAGGGACTGAGCATGCACCCCTGAGGGGCTCCAGTGTTGAGGATCAGCGTGCAGATGTGTTACTACCTACCCTCACCACCATGGGACCGCCCGTCAGGAAGTCCAGGATCCAGTTGCAGGAGGTATTTAGTCCCAGGATCCTTAGCTTAGTGATGAGATTTGAGGGCACTATGGTGTTGAACGCTGAGCTGTAGTCAATGAATAGCATTCTCACATGGGTGTTCCTTTTGTCCAGGTGGGAAAGAGCAGTGTGGAGTGCAATAGATTCCATCATCTGTTTGGGCGGTATGCAAATTGGAGTGGGTCTAGTGTTTCTGAGATAATAGTGTTGTGAGCCATTACCAGCCTTTCAAATCACTTCATGGCTACGGACTTGAGTGCTACGGGTCTTTAGTCATTTCGGTAGGTTGCCTTCATGTTCTTGGGCACAGGGACTATGGTGGTCTGGTTGAAACATGTGGTATTACAGACTCAATCAGGGACATGTTGAAAATATCAGTGAAGACACCTGCCAGTTGGTCAGCACATATGCTTTCTTAGATCAAGCAATTTGTTTCATACTATTAAAATGTGTGCTAACTGATATTGTTGTGACCATTAAATAACAGAATGGCCCACGTGACGCATTGCCACTGCCAAGAACTTGTAGTCAATTAAACACACCTTGCACATTTTGTCTTTTAACAAACTCGCTGTGTGTTCAAGTGTGGTTCTACTTTGGCATGGTGGGTTCCTTCTTCATCATCATCCAACTGATCCTGCTCGTGGACTTTGCTCACACCTGGTACCAGTCCTGGCTGGAGAACACTGAGGAGGGAAATGGCAAGTGCTGGTTCTCAGGTACTGATCAGTCTACTGATTTAAAAAGTTGTATTCTAACTCATTTATTCAGTCTTTTCTGGAATTAAACTGAAATTTCCTGAAGAAAATAGGAATTTCAGTGTAATTTAATGAATTGACCCTTATCCTGGTTTTCTCCTAGTGGTAATGGAAAGCCGTTTCCTAACATCCGTAATGGGATGTATTCTTCTGTTTCCCCACAGCTCTCCTTCACAGTGCTGCACTATGTCCTGGCCTTCTCTGTCTATTACACCACGGGAGACGACTGCACTGAACACAAGGTCTTCATCAGCCTCAACTTCATCTTCTGCATCATCGTCTCCATCGTTGCCATCCTGCCCAAAGTTCAGGTGAGGTTTCAGTCTCGCAAGAAAGATTGATACCAGCACACTGTTGAAAGTTCCTGCAATTTTGAGTACAGTGTTTCTTTGCAGACTGTTTCAGTCTTGTTCCTCTTTCTTTGAAATGTATACACATCCTGAAGTTCATTCAAGGGTGACAATATTAGCAATGTTTGCAATTTTTAAGATCATCAAAATGTTAAACAATGACACTGAACTATTTGTTCATGTGAATGTAGTTGAACAAAAGTTAGACACTGATGTTTTGTGTTAATTTATGTATTGTCCCCCAGGAGTCCCAGCCCAGGTCAGGCCTGCTCCAAGCGTCCTTCATCTCCCTCTACACCATGTATGTCACATGGTCCGCCATGACCAACAACCCCAGTAAGTCTCGTCATGACCCTGCCGATGCCCCTGTTCAGTCATTGGTTAAGAGTCATGGTTCAGGTCATGCATTAAAGATGGCCTGATGTAACTATGACTCACATAGCTGCATACTGACTCATGGAAATCACTTGATGGGAAGTCTGGAACAACAAATGTATATGTGACGAAGCATATTTTACCCAAAAGATGATCAGTGATCACGTCATCCAACATGAGATGAGTTGCAGCCAAGAATCACAAGAGAAGAAGTAAATCAAATAGATGTGACTAGCTCATAATTAAAAGCTGATCATTTGTAGTTTTCTTTGTTAAAAGCATAACATTTAGTCTTTTCAATGGCCTTCATCAGAATGACAATATTATACCTCTTTCCCTACAGACCGCAAGTGTAACCCCAGCCTGCTGAGTCTGGTACACAACACCTCCACCCCTACAACTGCCACAGGGCAAGGGGTCCAGTGGTGGAATGCACAGGGCATCATAGGACTGGTCATCGTCCTCTTCTGCACTCTCTACGCCAGGTATGAAGTTGCAACCTAGAGTAGGGTTCACACCAATCCTGGGGACCCACAGGACCGGGCACTCTGTAGCAGACCAGAGACTAATCAAATGTTATTGGTCACGTATACATGTTTAGCAGATGTTATTGTGGGTGTAGTGAAATGCTTGTGTTTCTATTTCCAACAGTGCAGTAATATCTAACAATTTCACAACAATACACACATCTAAAGGAATTAAGAATATATAAATATTTGGACGAGCAATGTTGGACCGGCATAGACTAAAATACAGTAGAATAGACACCTGATTGAAGTACTGAGCTAGAGTAAACGTGCAAGCCTGTGGGTCCTCAGGACTGGATTTGAGACACTGGTTCAGAGCTATGTTTCAAATTAAATCCTGACTATTCGAGCCTGTCCACATCATCACTTCCCTTTTTTTCTGGTGGGTTTCCTGCTCTTTCCCTCCTCCCCTGCAGCATCTGTTTATCTAACACCGAGGTGAACAGGCTGATGCAGACAGAGGAGGACCAGGGTCTGGCTGCAGACGACCACGAGGCGGCCACGGGGGAGGACGGGGTCAGACGGGCCGTGGACAACGAGGAAGAGGGGGTCACCTACTCTTACGCCTTCTTCCACTTCAGCCTGTGCCTGGCCTCCCTCTACATCATGATGACACTCACCAACTGGTACCAGTAAGTAGCTCTGTTTTCTTTGATTATGTCTGAGGGGATAGAGGAGTAGGGATGTGTACAGGTGTAACGGAGGTGATTGATGTTGTTCTAGACCTTGCGTCAGCTCCCCAAGCTAATGCCTGGGCTTTAGGTCAACAGGATAAAAGTCTTATGGTACTCCGAAGACCCAATTTTCCATCCATCGCACATGGTCTACTATGCGTTTTTCTGATGGTAAACAAAATGTGATTGATTGGATTGGTCCTGATCTCTCCCCAGACCTGACGCAGAATACCAGGCCATGCAGAGCTGTTTGCCAGCTGTGTGGGTGAAGATTGGCTCTAGTTGGATAGGCCTGGTTTTCTACCTCTGGACCCTGGTAGCTCCTCTCATCCTCTCTAACCGAGACTTCAACTAAAGACATACATTCCATCCAGGGCTAAGTTCCCAAGTAGGAAGAGGGTGGGTGTCTTTTCAGATTTGCTGAGGGACTTAACTGTTTGGCATGTTTTGATTTATACTATTTGGAATGTTTTTTTGAATTGTGCTACTTGAAGGAAGGGACCATTGTCATGTCTTATTTTTTATTTCAGGCTGGTCTCATTGACTAGACGTAACGTAGTAAAAGAAAATCAGGGACACTTAAATTAGTATATGTTATGTTTGGTATTGTTACTTAATTTGCAACTACTTAGCATGCTAGCTAACCTTAACATCAACCTTAATCCTTAAGGGTCTAAGCCTGCGGAGGGGTTCTATTAAGCTGACATATGGATTTTAAAAAAAGATTTTCATACCGAGGATAATTTATCGACTTGAATATTAGGACCCCTTTAAGTATTATATAAATATATCACACGCACATTATTTTATGAAACATTGAATTGGGCCTTAGTGCTATTAGCCCATAGAAATTGATTGAATAACAGATTCATAAGGTAGTAATAAATTAATAGGAAGTTTGTTTTTTAAAGTGTCTGTCATATGTCTGAGAGACATAAGCCCAGAAAACAAAAAACATTTTTTTTTTTTTTTTTTTTTTTAAAGATGCAGAAATTGTACTGCCATTTTCTGGTTGCTAAAATACGAATAGTTCGCCTAATTTCAGTTTGTGACAACAAGCACGTATAGTGTAGCGAATCATTGTACTATCTAAACCACTGTGAAATATATTTTTCATAACCAAAAATATTGGATTTTCCGCTGTTTGACGCTGGTGTCCAAAACCGAAGGTAAGATGCAAAAACAAAACTTAAGAACAGGAAGCATAGAACAGGTATACTGCTTCTTAGACTTGCTTTAAATGAGTTACAGATCTATAACACATTTCTATGTGAATTTGGTCGGGTCGCCCAAAAAAATGACATTGCAGCTTTAACCAAAAATGTTTTGGCACTAAACCACTTCCATATGTCCATATGATTTTTTTTATGTACTGGTACCGGGCTACTTTCAGACGAGGCTTGTAAGCGCACTCAAGCAAAACAAATGACGTGAGAGTCACCTTTCCATCGAGGAGTCATATTAGTGTGTAGTCCAAACAGTTTGGACGCTACAGACAGAAGTTGGCAGTACCGACTTCAGACGAGTCCTCGTGATGCTTGTTGGGGTCGTGTTCATGAGATTCCTCTTCCCATAGTGGTCATATTAGTTTTGTAGGCCACGCTGTTCAGATGCTACTGACGTTTTCGTGAGAAGACCGATTTTCGGGGTGTCTCATGGTCTGACAAACACGCTGTAGCTCAGCTACCTTCCATCGCAGATGTGGAAGGCTGCCATTCACGGATGCGGTGGATGCAGCCCGTGCAAAACAATGTAAATGTCTAGCACTCGGGATCCCGAATCTAAGGCACTGCATCTCAGTGCTAGAGGTGTCACTACAGACACCCTGGTTTGAATCCAGGCTGTATCACAACCGGCCGTGATTGGGAGTCCCATAGGGCGGCGCACAATTGGCCCAGTGTCATCCGGGTTTGGCCGGTGTATGCCGTCATTGTAAATGAGAATTTGTTCTTAACTGACTTGCTTAGTTAAATAAAGAAATAAACAGACTGCTTTTGAAGGGGACTTATTATTATTATTATTATTATTATGCTAATTAGATTTCAGCAGGGGTGTTGACATCGACCCCTAGCCTAGCTAAGATTATCCCTAGCTAACATTAGCATTAGCCACCTAGTTAGTCAACAAATTGTGGACAGACAAATTAATACATACTATACCAATCGTAACGTATGATACTAATTTGAGTGTTCTGGAGATGATTTTACTGTTCAGTCTATCCCCTATTCCAGGTTTAATTTCCATTTAGCCATACTTGAGGTTGGACTTATTTACTTTTTTGTTGTTGATCTTGTTAAAAATGGGATTGGTTTCATGCTTTCAAAATATATTCTCTGGTCACTGAATCTACTGAAATTACTTCATAAATCCTCAAATCGTATGAACACGATCGATATGTTAAACCAGCCAAGTAAACTCCACTCAGGTGTTAATGTTTTACTTGTTCCACCTGTTTGCATACATTTAGATCCTCTCTCCACAATATACCTTGCTCAGTCCATCCACGACATGTTTGGCAGGGTGCCATTGCTACAAATGACCATAGTCTCGGATGTTGTGTACAAGATTATGTTCATCCAATGCACTTTCTCCTTGTTTTTAGTTGATTTGTTTTATACATTTCAGCGTGTCTTTGATTCCAATGTACATATACATTTTTTGTTATAGCTAAGATTTGTAAAAGTGCCTTTTAAACCTATAGATTTGCTACACAATAGTGTTACTTCATGTTATCAGTAGGACATTCCAGCACCTGAGAAGTTGAGGAAACAGACCAAAGACATGTCATCACATGTCATCACATGATGTCATCACATGATGTCATCAGTCTGAGCCAACAGGGATTCCAGAACCTCCAATTCCCTCTGGCTTCATTCATCACCCTGATCACATGACCATACTCCAACAGGATTATTCTTATTTCCTTGTGACGCTGGATTACCCATGCAGCCACACCACACTCTCTCGGCAAGGGAATGCGATTTCCCCATCACAAGATTGGCATGAGGGGGTTGAACACAATACCAACATTATATTCATTGAGGAACAAATGGGATTGGCTGGGGTAGAGAAGGAGCACATAGAGATGGGTCTGTAGTTATTCCATGAATTCAGCCTCAAATCAAATCACTGCAATCAGACCATTTGAGTTTAAGCATAGCAGAATTACGCCTGGACACACACTGAAGTAATGTACACGTAGTGGAAAATAAAGTGAGTGCCATGCCATATTAATTTCAGCTGACTGCTTTATGGTAGTCAATGTTAGTTGAATTAACATGCTTTCATTCAATCACTTTGAGATCCTTCCTCATGCTCTTTTACAGAAAATAATCTACTGTATATATCGGAGTATTTTTCAATCCTGTACACTAGTAGTTCTGATCTTGGTGAGTGGGTGACCTTGTTAGTGTGATTACCCTGGGTCTCTGTGACAGACCGTTCAATAGTGGTGGAGTCCCCCTCACAGCAGGCATTTAGACCTAGTCTACATAATGCTGTTATATAATGGCCTGGTTGGGGGAACCCATCACGCTATGACTCTGTCTGGGGCCTCCACTGTGGTGCGGTAGAGGAGAGAATCCGGAAAATATTGGTTGCATTAGCCGGTTAGGATCATGCTCACACTGGGGATGAGGACTGCCACTGTGCATCTGGATACATCTGTAGGTTGAGGTGAACACACAGGTAGAGGGAAAATGTATGTTCTAGAGCAGAGCTCTCCAACCCTGCTCCTGGAGAGCTACCTTCCTGTCGGTTTTCACTCCAACCCTGTTCCTGGAGAGCTACCGTCCTGTAGGTTCTCTCTCCAACCCTAATCTAGCACACCTGATTCTAATTATTAGCAGGTTGATCAACTGAATCCGGTTAGTTACAACTGGCATCGGAGCGAAAACCTACAGGAGGGTAGCTCTCCGGGAACAGGGTTGGAGTGAAAACCTACAGGAGGTTAGCTCTCCGGGAACAGGGTTGGAGTGAAAACCTACAGGAGGGTAGCTCTCCATGAACAAGGTTGGAGTGAAAACCTACAGGAGGGTAGCTCTCCATGAACAGGGTTGGAGTGAAAACCTACAGGAGGGTAGCTCTCCATGAACAGGGTTGGAGTGAAAACCTACAGGAGGGTAGCTCTCCATGAATAGGGTTGGAGTGAAAACCTACAGGAGGGTAGCTCTCCATGAACAGGGTTGGAGTGAAAACCTACAGGAGGGTAGCTCTCCAGGAACAGGGTTGGAGTGAAAACCTACAGGAGGGTAGCTCTCCAGGAGCAGGGTTGGAGACTCCTGTTCTGGAGAGCTACGGTCCTTGCAGGGTTTTTTTCTCCAGCCCTGCTCTATCATGAATCTATATAGATTCTATAGATTAGAATCAAGTGTGTAGTAGGGTCAGACCTGATTCCTGCAGGTGGGAGGATAGCTAATGGCATCCCAGGAGGAGGGTTGCTTGGCAACTCTGGTGTAGAATATAACCTGGCAACTCCCTGGTATAAAATATAACCTGGCAACTCTGGTATTGAATGTAACTTGGTAACTCTCTGATACAGACAATAACAACCTGTGTGGAAAAACAAGCTAAATTTAGAGCAGCTAGCTACTGAAGGTTTTAATTAGAGGTCTCAGAGGTCTTGTTCTCACCCATATACACATTACCCCATAATGACAAAGTGAAAACGTTTTTAGACATTTTTGCCCATTTATTGAAAATGAAATACTTTATTTAAATAAGTATCCATACTTTGTAGAAGGCCCTTTGGTAGCAATTACAGCTGTGAGTCTTGCTGGGTATGTCTCCAAGAGCTTTTCACACCTGGATTGTGCAACATTTGCCCATTATTCTTTAAAAATGTCTTCAAGCTCTGTCGAATTGGTCGTTGATCATTGCTAGCCAAACTGTTCAGGTCTTGCTATAAATCTACTTGAAAATCCAAGTCAAAACTGTGACTCAGCCACTCAGGAACATTCACCGTCTTGGTAAGCAACTCCAGTGTAGATGTGGCCTTGTGTTTTAGGTTATTGTCCCGCTGAAAGGTGAATTAATCTCCCAGTATCTGGTGGAAAGCAGACTGAACCAGGTTTTCCTCTAGGATTTTGTCTGTGTTTAGCACCTTTACAATATTTTTGTTTATCCTGAAAAACTCCCCAGTCCTTAACAATTACAAGCATGCCCATAACATGATGCAGCCACCACTATTCATAACACTTTGTATTGAGGACAAATAGTTCATTGCTTTGCAGTATTACTTTAGTGCCTTATTGCAAACAGGATCTATGTTTTGGAATATTTTTATTCTCTACAGGTCCACTGTCAATTTGGTTAGTATTGTGGAGTAACTACAATGTTGTTGATCCATCCTCACTTATCTCCTATCTTAGGCTCTGTAACTGTTTTAAAGTCACCATTGGCCTCATGGTGAAATCCCTGAGCGGTTTCCTTCCTCTCCGGCATTTGAGTTAGGAAGAACGCCTGTATCTTTGTAATGACTGGGTGTATTGATACACCATCCAAATTATCATTAATTACTTCACCATACTCAAAGGGATATTCAATTATTCTTTGCAAGGCATTGGAAATCTTCCCTGATCATTGTGGCTGAATCTGTGTTTGAAATTCACTTTCGACTGAGGGAACATACAGAAAATGTTATGTGTGGGGTACAGAGATGATGTTAAACACTATTGCACTTATGCAACTTATTATGGGACTTGTTAAGCACATTTTGGCTTGCCATAACAAAGGGGTTGAATACTTATTGACTCAAGACATTTCAGCTTTTCATTTTTAATTCATTTGTAAAGATTTCGAAAAACATGATTCCACTTTGACATTATGGTGTATTGTGTGTAGGCCAGTGACAAAAATATCTAAATGTAATCAATTTTCAATTCAGGCTGTAACACAATACTTGCTGAAGAAGAGTAAAAGTAAAAGTAAGATAATACTTTTGGTTTGGGTTTATATATTTGATTTAAACAATGCAATAATATTGAACCTCTTCACAGTCTGATGTATGCTCATCATGTAATTAGGGGTTCAAGCATCAAAGCTGTGAGAACTCCTAATGTATTTGTTGGCAGTCATTAATATTACATAGTCATTATTTATTGAATTAGGCTACAGAAAAGTCATTACACAACTGTATTACATTGTCTATTGTGTTACACTGTTAGTCATTTTAGTTATTATCAACAGTAAAAAATAAAAAAAACTCAAACATTTAACTGCAGCATACTGTAAATGATGGTGCATTATGGGAAATTGCTGTATTTCAATTGGTACTGTAATTCCACCTCACTGAATAGAGTATGGTACTGTAATCTTTTGAGCGCCCAAAACCTTCACCACTAGTGGGTGCATGGTATTGTTGTTTCCGGCTCATTAACAGATGTTGAAGCTTGCACTGTAAAAGGATATGTGTTGCAGTCGTGAATGAGAATGCTGTATCAATTTAACTCCTATGTGGTTATAGTGCCCCATGAATTTAAAATCTATAGGGGACACACTGGAGTGGCAGCAAGTCTTAAACCTTAAATGGATGAGTATTTTGCCATGTCCTTGTGGTCAGTTTTGCCTTGTGGTCACTGCCAATTTGGAAGCCTTTGTTAAGACCTCTAGTGCAAGTGATATAAAATATTTATTAATATGCTGTAATGTTTAAACACTTTGCCAACCAGCCAACCTGCTTGCACCAATTCCTTGTAATTACAGGGAAATACTGTGAAATATAAACCCTCCCCTCAATAAATGTAATTCATTCATCCATTCAATCTGAGGAAGTTAGAATGAAACGTTTTTACAGTATATTGCAGTCAATTTTACGATATTGACACAGTACTTGCTTTCATACCACATTTATATTACAATAGCTACAGGCCCTACTGTAATATGAAATACAGCATTTTACTTGCCACAGCGCTGCCTGTAAATAACTGTCAAATTAATGTCAACCCCTTTACAGTGTACTATTGTCCCAGTCCCCCACCAGGATTTGGTCAAACTGAGATATCAAATATATAACATCATAGGCCTACTAAAAACTAAATGTAAGGCTAATACCATAATAGAGCCTTTGCAGAGCAACAAAAGGCATAGGCCTGTGTTCTCCATTGTAGTGACTACAGTATGCCACTGAGTTGTTAAAGTGGGCGGGGTATTTCTCAGGAACTGCGTGGATCGAAGCAGCGTGTTCTGTCGCGAGGACCAGCTGTGTGTGTGGGACACTGGCGCGCGCTACTGTGTGAAATCGCAGCATCAGTTTGAAAAGGGATAAGGAGGACCCTCCATCCCTATCCCGCCACCGCCAGAATAAAAATAACACTTCTCAACCTGGGGCAGTCCGTTTACATGGTAGGCTAGATTATGAAAAAGTCTGCTCTGTTGCGGAATAACCTACATGGCTCAAACAGTGCAGCAATGTTGACAGCTATTCACATTTTAGCATCTGGCATTATTACCATAATTTAGCATACCGCTATGCCCCTGGCTGATATGAGGGGTGGTGATATGTGGCGGAGACACGGCAACGGCACTGCAACGAAGTGAAGTTCAGCGGCTCTGCAGGTACAGTAATGCTGGGGACAGTGTATCATTGTTTGGAACCTTCAGGAGCTCGGTAGCGACAGAGTAACTGTTCTTCACACGAGATGACTACAGGTTATTGTGCATTCTCGCGCTTTGCAGATCGCGTGCATAAAACCTATCCAACAAAACCGCGACCTTTGGGAAATTTGTTGTTATGTATTTGTGTGTGAAGACAGTATGAGGCAGCATGCCTTGTGATGCTCAAGGGTTGTGTGCATGTGTAGCCTATACCGGCTGCCTCTATTCTGTACAGTCTTGGGACAGTTCCAAGACTGAGGTTGTCATTGTTCAAGTGAAATGGGTAGACAAGATAGAAGGAAGAGCGAAACCAGTGGTTCAGCTTGCCACACAGTCGCTAGGCTACATTATGCTGATAGGCAACGGAACAACATGCGATCAGAAGGCCATGTGTTTTTATATTTTTATCAGCCATAATTGTACAGTATCCTTAAACTATTGATTCATCACGGATATAATTTATGAATAACAAAACGCTCTCGTTTTGTTTTTATTTTCAAGACATCTTGATAAAAGATTATGCCACTACTTTACAACACGCGATAGTACGGCCATGTGTTATCTTTTTACCAGACATTATTTTACAGTAGCCTAGGCTATTGATTCACCATGGAAATGTATCAATAACAAAACGCTCTCGTTGTGTTTTAATTTTTAAGACATCTTGATAAAAGATTATGCCACTACTTTTTCGAATTATTTTGTCGTTCGATTAGGTCTTGCCAACGTGCATCAGATGTTGCCAACGTGCATCACACTGATTCGCTCTCTCAGGAATGTCAGAACCCACAATCCCACATCAGCATCCGTGGGACAGGGATGCCTCCTTTTCCCCTCCAATCTTCGAAAGCGAGAATAGTGAAATTCCTTTACAACATAAAATGGAGGTCACATAATGTATGCCTATTTCATATCCATTTTAGAATAGCTGTAAATATAGTGGTCATTCTGCACAGCATGCCCTATGAATTGACATATTCTGTGAATGGAAGTCCATGTGACTGACGGCGGTAGAGAGAGCATCCCGTACAGTCCGCGAGATTGTCAGCCCCACGCGAAATCATATCATTATCAATAAATATTAGTCTAGAAAATCACAACTGCTCGGCTCGTGTGGGTTTAATATTATGTCACTGCGGTGGTAGAATATTTAGCTATAATATTGGATATATTGAAGCAATGCATTGTGAATAGTCTATATCTATACAGTCTCCTAACATTCTATATCTATCCAGTATTCACTGTGCCTGTCTGTCTGCACAGATCCGGAACTTGTTCTTTGAGGTGCATTGCATCCTTTCCCCGTCCACTGATATTAGCCTGAAATCAGATTTTACTCAGAAAATGACAATGATAAGAATTAGATCGCCAGAGACTATATTTGACGCTGGCAGCGTTGGTTCCTCGGAATGAACGGTGTCGTAACGCTGCCGCATCGCAGTCAGTGAGAATGTTGTGGACGACGCTGCGTCCATCCATGCGCCCCGGTGACGCTTTCTCCATTATCATCTAGCACGCACTTAGCCGCCTTCTCTGTGTTGCAAGTACCTCTTTCTTGGTGAAATACGGACACATTATATTGTCATGCGATGCATTAGTTAATAATAGTACGCCACAAGAAGAATTACCCATGTGACAGTTGGAGTCCATCAACAGCTCAAGAGTGCTTCGATTTTCGATACCACGTGCCCTTTATATAGTATTAACTGTCATCTTGCGTGTAATCAAGAAGGTTGGAATGTCGTAAAGACATAGGGCATCTCAGGCCAAGCTGTTGAAATGTCGGTTTTAGACACATAAGGAATTTATTTTGCTTAGTTGAATTTATAGAGAGAACAAGACATATGTAGGCCTCATCATGGTGTATTTTCTTAATTTGCAAATATGATTTTCAAAATTATAGGCCTTGGACAAGAAATGCTTCCCATTGATCCAATCTCAACACCAAAACCTTGATTACTTTATCCAAGCTGCATTTTCGACTAGCATTTTTGACTAGTTGGTTTAGCTTTTACTGAATTAAACTCAACCTGGCATTTAAAGTTGACGCTTAGGGCCAGGGATCTGGAGCCCTCAAAATGATCAGTCCTGACATCCCATTGCACATAATTCAGTGCTGGGTTATTGGGTGTCAGTTTGGCATGCAAAGAGAGGAGAGGGCACACTGTCTCACTCCCTAGCTGTGGAGAGGTGGGATGTTTGGCATTATTCTGACAGATTGTGTGTGTGTGTGTGACTGCATAGAGAGAATCTTTCCCATGGCTTCATGGAGAGTCCAGTGGCAGCATTATGATTTATTTCCTCCAAGGCGTCCCTCCTCCTTAGTCTTAGACATATGACCGCAGGAATAGGCTTGTGTGTGTGTGTGTGTGATCATACAGTTGTGTGTTCTGATGGTCAATGTTGATTGTATGCCGTTGCATAAACCTCCACTCCGACCCAGTTATGGGTGATGATGATGATGAAGAGGGTCACAAGGCTGCTGCTGTATTATTATTTTCCTTGAGGATGATGCCATATTTGGGTTGAATATTTTGTGACCTCGTATTCAACGAGCCTCTAACAACACTAGTAGACGTCTGGCCCAGATTCTGTTTGTGTGGTAGAATAGAAATGCCCCTCTCTCAGCTGTGGGGGTGACTGTGTAGAGGAGAGACCAAGGACATCAGGACAATCACTCTAGGTGCTATTGAGTAAAAACCCATCCAGCACAAAATGACCTTAAAGCCTCAGGGATGGATGTAAAACAATAACAACATGAACAATCACGAAGGTGCAACACCTTTATATAATACTTTAATAGCCACTGAGGTAGCACCGAGTTGAACTTTCCACTGTGAACTGTAGTGTTTAGCCAATGCAGGAGCATAATGCTGTGATTGTGACATTGATAGGCCCAGGGCCCAAATGGAGCTTGCCGTGCTTGCCATTAGGGTCAGAATGGGGCACGGTTTATTCTTGGTACTGAACATGAGCACACTTTGAGGACCAACACAGGCTCACAATCCATTCCGGCTCGAGTCAGAACACATACCGTGCCTTCAGAAAGTATTCAGAACCCTTGACTTTTTCCACATTTTGTTACGTTACAGATTTATTTTATTATTGATTAAATAGTTTTTTTCCCTCATCAATCTTCACATAATACACCATAATGACAAAGCAAAAACTGTTTTTTAGACATTTTTGCAAATGTTTATATGTGTATGTATGTATATATGTAAAAAAAAAAGGAAATATCACATTTACATAAGTATTCAGACCCTTTACTCAGTACTTTGGCAGCGATTACAGCATCAAGGATCTCTCTTGTACTCCGTTCATCTTTGCCTCGATCCTGACTAGTCTCCCAGTCCCTGCCGCTGAAAAACATCCCCACAGCATGATGCTGCCACCACCATGATTCACCTTAG
This sequence comes from Oncorhynchus mykiss, assembly GCF_057628025.1. Taxonomy (NCBI): domain Eukaryota; kingdom Metazoa; phylum Chordata; class Actinopteri; order Salmoniformes; family Salmonidae; genus Oncorhynchus; species Oncorhynchus mykiss. The sequence goes on along the minus strand of NC_143039.1, from coordinate 55,820,124 downwards.
GGATGGTGCCAGGTTTCTTCCAGATGTGACGCTTGACATTCAGGCCATTCATGTGCCTTTTACTGAGGAGTGGCTTCTGTCTGGCCACTCCACAATAAAGGCCTGATTGATGGGGTCCTGAAAGTGTGTGTGTTTTGTGAGTGTGGGTCTGTTCAGGCAAGATTAGTCTAGCCTGGTGAGGACAACATTGATATTCATCCTACACTTGCTTCTGGAAGTCCTGTCAGCTTCCTTATCCCTCAGGTGTCAGTAACTAGTGTGGGTGTGTGGTGTCACTCATCAAGCCAACCGTTTATTTTATTTTACCCTTATTTTACCAGGTATGTTGACTGAGAACACGTTGTCATTTAAAGCAACAACATGGGGAATTGTTACAGGGGAGAGGAGGGGGATGAATGAGCCAATTGGAAGCTAGGGATGATTAGGTAGCCATGATGGTATGAGGGCCAGATTGGGAATTTAGCTAGGACACCGGGGTCAACACCCCTATTCTTACTATAAGTGCCATGAGTTCTTTAGTGACCACAGAGAGTCAGGACACCTGTTTAACATCCCAGCCGAAAGACGGCAACTAACACAGGGCAATGTCCCCAATCACTGCCCTGGGGAATTGGGATATTTTTTTAGACCAGAGGAAAGAGTGCCTCCTACTGGCCCTCCAACACCACTTCCAGCAGCATCTGTTCTCCCATCCAGGGAACAAGCAAGCCAGCAGTGGGATGCAGGTTGGAACTTGGGAGGTGAATGAGAGGAACCATTCTCTGTAGTGTCAGCCTCTCTCTCGCACGCTCTGTCTGTCTGTCTGTCTGTCTGTCTGTCTGTCTGTCTGTCTGTCTCACACACACACACAAAAACTCATAATCCTTAGTCCTAGACATAAGAGTACACAGTAGCAGCACGTTGACAAATCCTTCATCTAGAGAGCTCAGTGCATTGGGCCTACTTAATGCTGATAATCATCTACAGGAAATGACTTTCAGTTCAGTCCACCATTGATCTATATGATCCAGTAGGATACATTATGTCCAGAACTCATTACTCTACTAGCTTGGACATCCGATTGGAACAACTGTTTGTTTCCATTTGACAGTATCTTGAAATTCCTTCCCACTGTCCTAACCAACCAGCACACTCACACACTCCACTGCTATCGAAACAAAACAGTCACGAGGAAATCGTGAGTTCTATAAATGTGTGTGACAGAGAGAGAGAAAGACAGAGTGTATTGTTACTGTATCAATGTTATTCTCTTAAACTAGTGACCATTTGTAGACACTGACATCTCTACTATGCCAGTTATTGAAGCAGACAGAAGCTACAGTGAGGTTGAGGAGGACCTGTTCTGAGAGGGGATTTGTCTTGTCTTGGCCATTCATCAGGAGGACTTCCCTGGGTCACCACGGCGACAGCGGAAATGTTCAAATAGCTCTAAGTGAACATACTTCCTCCCTGTTGGCACCGGCTTACAAGACGTTTGGAGTGGAAATTACCCCCTCCCTCTTTCTCTATATCATCCTCATTAATGAAAGGGCACACTCTCTTATGTGTGTGTTTTTGCTCGCCCACGCATGTGTGTACATAAAAATGTATAGACAGTTTGTATTTGTGTGTGCGTTCATGTGAACACACCACACCGTATGCTCATGTGTTTACAGTATGTATGGGAATGAGCTCACATGTTGACTGGGTGCTGTGTTTGGCCCGGAGCCCGACCCCGACCCATAGCCCAGTCCTGTCAGGGGTTGGATGGTGCTGTGTGACCATGGTGGGGAGCATATGGACAAAGCCTGCTTTCACAGTGAGGTGGAAGGCCCTCTCTCTGACCAGCCTGCATCATCACCAAGGTGAAGAGGTTGGCTGGTTCTGTGTGGTCCTGCAGGGTATTTTATTTCTCTCTCTCTCTCTCTCTCTCTCTCTCTCTCTCTCTCTCTCTCTCTCAGTGAGGTGCAGGACCAGGCTCTCTCTGCTCTCCCTTTGTCCTGTGGAGAGAGCAGCCTGTCAGGCCAGAAGGCCATCAGCTGTAGGGCTCATTCACAAGTCACCTACATGGACACACACACACAGACACTGCTTACATAGTGGAAGAAGGTCATGGGTTCTCTGGGTTGGCTACCAAGGCCAGCAGATTGGTCAGTTGCTTTGTGGATGATTATTTTTTGATAATTTTTCTTATATCAAGTGTTAAAATGTTCAAGTGTCAAGCGTAGCTGTCCCCCTCTAAGTTGAACAGCTTTTATCGATATCAGTTGCAGGCTTCACCGACAGATGTCAAAATATTGTCCTTAGTGCTTCCCTGCCCACAGTATCACTGCCTTTGTCTTCCTCTGTCTCTGTCTCTCTCTCTCTCTCTCTCTCTCTCTCTCTCTCTCTCCCTTCTCTTACCCCCCCCCCCCCCCTTCAATTTCTCTTTCTCTCTCTACTTCCTCCTCCTCTGTGATTGCTATAGATTCCTGGACAGGGGCTTGTTGGCAGATTGCCCCAGCTCAGCTCTCAGCCAGTGTTTTGTTTTTTTGTTGGTGAAATAAGAGAACATTTGGCTACCTCCTCTCCCCTCTCTTCCTCTTCCCCTCTCTCTCTCTTCCTCTTCCTCTCTCTCTCTCTCTCTCTCTCTCTCTCTTTCTTTCTGCATTACATCACCTTGATATGGGAGACGATTGGTTTGGCATTACTGCTCTGTGAGACCAAAGGGACCAGGAGAAAGCACTGGATCTGAAAGTGTGTTATTGGAACTCAGTTCAACCAGAATGTGCTCATGTAACAGCTGGTTTGGTGAACTGCACTCTTGTGATGAGTAACCTGCCAGATACTTAAAGACTTGTGTTTCTCGTTGAACTAATGTCCACGCTTTAGCTCAGCGGGTTAAAAACACAGTCTTGTGGCATGCTGGAGAACCGGTATCGAAACCCTGGTGGGTCACACTAGTAAATCACGCAAAGTCAAAAGTCTACTTGTTACAGAGAAATAGAGGGAGCCAGCCTGGCTGGCTTTGTGTGGCAGGCTTTGTCTTCCCAACAGTTTACTGCTGTACATCCTGCTGAACCCCTCAGCCAGCTAAGTGCATCACCTCTACTGTCTTTGGATCAATCCCTCCGATGAGTGTGTGTTTTAGTGACGTTGAGTTACATCATATAACGCTGCTTCCCACCGACGAAGGCCAGAACAGACGGCCTGCTAAGCCTTTCTGCATGACTGTTGTTATCAACACTACGCAATCAGCCTCCCGACTCTGTTCCTAGGGGTTGGTGTGCGTGTGTTATCTTCTGGAAAACCTTCATTCTCCTTTGTGAGTGCGGACCAGCTACACAATTGTTATCTTCTGGATCCCATTTCCTGGTTTTCACCTTCAGTGTCACCTGTATCTCTTCTTTGTTTCTACTTCTCCAGTGATGACAGGTGCCGACATGCACAATGTAAATGTCGCCGTCCTCATAACGCCTTCTTCCTGGTAAAGTGAAGAGGGGTTGGGTTCCAAGACGTAACTAGTGCAGTGACACTTTCTGAAGGTAGCAGTTCCTCTTTCTATTTTCTACATGGTTTCTCTAACCACACAACGCCTCCCATTCATGTCCTCGTTGGGATTCCCTTCACGGTCCACTTCTCAGTCTGTCTAATTGTATTTAGAACACTTTCCTATAAGAGACCCTTTTAAAAATATTTTTATATCAATGATATCTTATTTGTGGATTGATGGCCCTGTGGCAAGACTCGTACTGTATATTTTGTTCAGAAACTGCTGGTCGAGATTGAATGGGATAAACTTTGATCGTGATTGTTAGATACTTGTGGAACATCGTCATAGTAGCTCTACTAAATGGTTCATGATGGTGCATTATAACATCATGTGAAAGGAACATTCTAGATGAGTAGAACCGCATGGTGTGGTACTGGGTCTGCTTTAGGGCTCTGCTTTCTTCTGTTCTGCAGTTAGTGAGCTCAATCGACAGGTACTTCACTGTAACATTGTACTGTTTCACTCACAATGTTTAGGAGAAATAGCCGCGGAAGAGAGAGAACGAGAGCGAGAATCGAACCCAAATCAGAATCAGTTAGACTAAATGAGGTGAGCAAAGCATACCCATCAGGTTTCTACTTCCAAATGAATCTCTGAAGTGTCCTTTGTACAGACTGAGTAAATACATGAACTACATACATGTAATGAACCTGTTATGGAGCAGTTAATAACAGGGTTCTACAGAAAGGGGTCACCCACCACACCCAGCCCTACAGTACTGTACATATCAACATGGTGGCGTGTTAGATTGGTTAGATCATAGGGGAACATACAAGACCCTGTCTGATCAGATACTATTTAGAGCTTCATGTGGGCCACAAGACGGTCATGTCGCCATTTCCTGTGGCTGTGACGGAAGGTCTCTGTGGCCTGTCTGTTTGAGTCTGGGTCTGGGTTCGAGTGTGTTTGGATTTAGGTTTCGGTGTGGCTGTGGGTGTGTCTGGGTTTGAGTGTGTTTGGGTCTGGGTCTGGGTTTGAGTGTGTTTGGGTCTGGGTTTGAGTGTGTTTGGGTTTGGATGTGTTTGGGTTTGGGTGTGTTTGGGTCTGGGTCTGGGTTTGGGTGTGGGTGTGTTTGGGTCTGGGTTTGAGTGTGTTTGGGTTTGGGTGTTGGTGTGGGTGTGTTTGTGTCTGGGTTTGGGTGTGTTTGGGCCTGGGTTTGAGTGTGTTTGGGTCTGGGTTTGAGTGTGTTTGGGTCTGGGTTTGGGTGTGGGTGTGTTTGGGCCTGGGTTTGAGTGTGTCTGGGTTTGAGTGTGGGTGTGTTTGGGTCTGGGTTTGAGTGTGGGTGTATGTGGGTATGTGTGGGTGGGCGTCTGTACATGTCGGACTACATGCCACCTGGCTAGCTGACATTAGACGGTCATACACTGTTGCTTCGTTCCACTGTCCATACTATCGTAACACTTAGTACACATGCCCAGTACTTTGATCCATTCTAAGTAGTGGGCTACTGTGGATATTGGGGACAGATACAGTATAAGCCTTTGAGCTGCTACTTGGGGTGTGTTCTGCCAGGCAGAAGGTTATCTGTCTTTTATCCTGGTTGACTCCTGCTACGGCTGCTGCTGCCTATTGAGTGGATGACCATTAGGCCTATAGATAATTGATTGACATGATGGACAATGGAAAGTCGAGCACAGGTACAGACAGCAACAACCGGGAAAGACAGGAGAGTAAAGCCTTGTATTTTATGTAAGAGCTTATATAAACACTGCTTTTGCTTAAGGATAGCTAAATATAAACTCACGAACACTCTCAAAGCAGTCAGACATGTAAAAATAGCCACAGCGTGATTGCACAGGATTAATTCTCCTTGTGTGTGGGTTTCTTGTTTGTGTGTGTGTGTGTGTGTGTGTGTGTGTGTGTGTGTTTCTTATTTGACCCCTTCCTCATCTTCTCTCCCAGTTAACCGCTAGTGAATTTACTGTCTTGCTCTGAGGCAGTACAGCACAAAGAATGCAGTGAGTGTCTGAGTCAGTGAGGATAAGCAGAGACAGGGTGGGGACTAGGGAGACTCAGACAGACTGAGTCAGTGAGGATAAGCAGAGACAGGGTGGGAACTAGGGAGACTCAGACAGACTGAGTCAGTGAGGATAAGCAGAGACAGGGTGGGGACTAGGGAGACTCAGACAGACTGAGTCAGTGAGGATAAGCAGAGACAGGGTGGGGACTAGGGAGACTCAGACAGACTGAGTCAGTGAGGATAAGCAGAGACAGGGTGGGAACTAGGGAGACTCAGACAGACTGAGTCAGTGAGGATAAGCAGAGACAGGGTGGGGACTAGGGAGACTCAGACAGACTGAGTCAGTGAGGATAAGCAGAGACAGGGTGGGGACTAGGGAGACTCAGACAGACTGGGTGTATCTCTGTGATGTTATTCAGCCCCCCCCCCCCCCCCCCCCCCATTCCCCCCCCCATCAACATGGCAACTGAAGGGACAAGTTGAGGGGCAGATTGAGGCTGGCATCACGTTATGGCGAATAGCCCTCCCATTCAAGGCCCAGCTGCCTGTGGAGGGTGAGGAAACACAACACACGCACACTGGCAGCTCTGTCACTGGCGTTATGGCTGTGATGCTGACAAGGACTCTCTCTGTGCTGCCTGCTAATGCTGCAGAGGGATGAAGACCTTGGTTAGGGCTCCTTTCTAAACCAGCCAGTCTGTGTGTGTGAGTGGTCGTCCTTTAGCTAATGTCTTGATGGCATTACCTCAACACTCCACACGTCGGCAAGCTTTCAGCCTCTTGAAAAGGGAAAAAAGGGAAAATAACATCCCTTCCTCCCTCCCTTCCTCCCGTGGTATAAAGAGAGGAGTACTGATGTCAGAATCACTGAATCGCCTGGACTGTGTTCAGCTGGCTCTGTCAGCAGTATGTGTGTGTGTGGACATTCTCCAGAACCACTCTGAAAACCTGGAACCCTGTGAGCCTTTTTCCACCTGGGCCCTGTGTTTTCAGCTTTTCCAGGTTTTTGTCAGAACGAACGCAATAGCAGCAATAGGCAACCGCTGCTTTGCTTCCCTCGCCTATGGAAAGTGAGAACTGAATGGGGAAACTGTGTTTTAAAAATACAAGTCACCACCACACACCCTTCCTCTCTGTTCTCCCTCTCTGCCAGCTGAGGAGCCTGAGATTCCTGCCAAGAACAACATGGCCTGACGTCACCCTCCAAATAAGGATATTCCACTTCACTTTTACTATCTGAGGGAGACGGAGAGAGACAAATAGGGAGGGATAGAGAGAGAGCGATAGGCCCCTCCTCCCCATTCATTCATACACACAGACAGGAGACGAGTAATATACTCTGCTAGATAACTGTTTGTCAGCTCAGTGCACGTACAGTAGAGTGGTGTCTCGATTACCCTTCTCCTCACAGTCACAGAGCGGGCTCTCGCTCTCATTCATTCACAATCTCTCTCTCGCTCTGTTCCGCGCTGTCTCGCTCGCTCTTTCTCTCAGTCCGTCTCAGCCTCTCTTACTCACCCTCTTTCTGTCAGATGTGGAGGGGAAACCACCTGCCACCAGGTAAAGGACAATGATATTCTCTAACCATCTAGTGTTCATAGCTGTGTTTTATTCCACATTGTTCATTTACTGGATTATTGCCTGGTTATTGCTGTGTGTGTGTGTCTGTGTGTCTGTGTGTGTGTGTGTGTGTGTGTGTGTGTGTGTGTGTGTGTGTGTGTGTGTGTGTGTAGGGATTCTGTGTTTGGTTTCCATGTGTGTTGTTTGTCCGTCCATGCTCCAGCACTCTGTCAGAGACAGAGTGTCCAGAGACCCCTGGGCCTCAAACATACACCTGCTCGTGCACGCATGCAGGCGCACACACACAGCCCTGGGAATGTCAACGTTGCGCGTGTGATGACCCCAGGGCTCTACTTCCCTGTCTCTCTGACAGACTGCTGATGAAGCTACGGTTGGTTTCTGACTGTTCCTGGGATAAGATATATATGTGTGTGTGTGTGTGAGAGAAAACAGACATCATCTTGAAATAATACATTATGTCTGGGAGAGAGAAATGGAGGGAATGTTTTGTGTTGTTATTGGAAAACATTTCTTGTTGCATAAGTCACAACAAAGAGTATTTGTAAAACACTTGTTTGGTGACAAGAAATATAAAATTAACAAATGTTCTTTGACAAGTTCATTTCATTTCGCAGAGTATTACAGTGCTGTTATTGCTGTTAATTATTTTGTAAAACATTAATGTCAAAATGTATTTTCAGATTTCGATATTCTATTTTGTATTTACTATGGTGTCTTAGTTCTTCGTCGTTATCTCAAGAACTGAATCATATTCTCAGTTTCTCTTCTGGTGGGATACATGTCTGTAGAGCTGGGATTAATGCCAGGTATTGATTTTTGGATTTGTACCATTTTTTGTCCAAAGAGATACGCTTTGTGGGAGAGAGGCATCTCAGTTGGCTCTCTCGCTCTCTCTCTGCATCTCTCTCGCTCTCTCTCTTTCTCTCCATCCTTCTCCCTCTCTCTCTTTCTCTTCCTTTCCATCTTTCGTTCACTCTCTCTCTCCATCTCTCCCTCTCCCAGCGAGAATGCTGGGAGATATATTTAGCTCTCCTTCCCTCCATCTGCTGTGCGTGGTTTAGGGGCGTCGCCATAGCAACCACCGCTGGGTGCATATTGGTACGAGAGGAGGGAAATTTATTGGATTTTTAAAAAAAGCGTTTTCAACTCAAATAAATTCAGTTATGTGTCACAAAAAAATAATTGGGGGGATATTATTTGAAAATGTAGGAGACTAGGCAGTGATACTAACCCAGTTTACTCTCCTTGGCAATGAGAATGAGATGCCATTTCTCGTGTTTGAACGAGACCTTAGAAAATATATGGCTGTGTGTTATGGAGTTTAAGGACTGTGTGAGATATTAGACTGGATATCGGGTAGATCAGGATGCTTGCTGCTGCTTATAACAAGCATGTTTTTTAAAAGGACCTGCTTCTCTGAGCCCATGTAATAACTGTGAGACGGCAACACCTCCTGATGACAAGCAAAATGTATACACACAATGAACACACTCCACTTGTTTGACAATTTGCACCACTCACACTTGTTCCAGATTTAACAGAAGAATGTCACCTCTTTCTCAAAGTCTAAATGAATCTCTTACTGTAGAAAGCTCTACTCTTTGATAGTCCTCACATGAACCATTTTGTAGTCTCTTAGTCCACCTGCAGTACAGTACCTGTCTGACCTACATTCCATCATCCACTGTTGAAATGCACTCTAGACGTTGTCCTGGACACAGATGTACACGCCAGATAAACACCTAACACACTGACAGTCCATACAGATGTACTGTCTTCTATTACTAAGGGCATTTGGAAACAGAATTAAAATGACTGGCCCCAAAAAAACTTTACAGTTAAACTAAATAATTATCACAGTAGCATACCGTCAGTAAAATGCTACTATATAAGAGAGTTCTACAGTACTACAGTAAGAATGGCAACATGTCATCAGTTGTTTTATATTGACCAGCAGCTAGCACCTCCTGTGGTTTTGCCCTCTTCCGGAGGAGCTTGGGTGTAGGCCACAACCAGCTGATCAGTGGCTCTGTTCAAATACCATCCTAGCATACTCCCTAGTAAGATGCAATGTATTGGGAATGCATTCTAGGTAGTACGGTAGTGTGGATATTGGAACGTACCGAGTGTGTGGGATGAATGGGTTGTTTCTACAGTGCAGTGTGTTGGTGCAGAGAAAGTAGAGGGAGTTCAAAAAAATGTAATTCTCAATAAAAAACTGAAAAGTGGTGTGTGTATATGTATTCACCCCCTTTACTATGAAGCCCCTAAATAAGATATGGTGCAACCAGTTACCTTCAGAAGTCACATAATAGTTCAATAAAGTCCACCTGTGTGCAATCTAAGTGTCACATGATCTGTCACATGATCTCAGTATATATACACCTGTTCTGAAAGGCCCCAGAGTCTGCAACATCACTAAGCAAGGGGCACTACAAAGCAAGCGTCACCATGAAGACCAAGGAGCTCTCCAAACAGGTCAGGGACAAAGTTGTGGAGAAGTACAGATCAGGGTTGGGTAATATTTGTTTTAATCAGAAACTTTGAACATCCCACGGAGCACCATTAAATCCATTATAAAAAAATGGAAAGAATATGGCACCACAACAAACCTGCCAAAAGAGGGCTGCCCACCAAAACTCACAGACCAGGCAAGGAGGGCATTAATCAGAGATTCAACAAAGAGACCAAAGATAACCCTGAAGGAGCTGCAAAGCTCCACAGCAGAGATTGGAGTATCTGTCCATATGACCACTTCAAGCCATACACTCCACAGAGCTGGGCTTTATGGAAGAGAGGCCAGAAAAAATGCCATTGCTTAAAGAAAAAAATAAGCAAACCAGTTTGATGTTCTCCAAAAGGCATGTGGCAGACTTCCCAAACACATGGAAGAAGGTACTCTGGTCTCATGAGACTAAAATGTAGCTTTTTGGCCATCAAGAAAAACGCTATGTCTGGTGCAAACCCAACACCTCTCATCACCCTGAGAACCCTATTCATCGGTAGGGACTGGGAAACTAGTCAGAATTTAAGGAATGATGAATGGCGCTAAAAACAGGGAAATTCTTGAGGGAAACCTGTTTCAGTCTTCCAGAGATTTGAGGCTGGGATGAAGGTTCACCTTCCAGCAGGACAATGACCCTAAGCATACTGTTAAAGCAACTCTCGAGTGGATTAAGGGAAAACATTTAAATGTCTTGGAATGGCCAGTCAAAGCCCAGACCTCAATCCAATTGAGAATATGTGGTATGACTTAAAGAACCCATCCAACTTGAAGGAGCTGTAGCAGTTTTGCCTTGAAGAATGGGCAGAAATCCCAGTGGCTAGATGTGCCAAGCTTATAGAGACATACGCCAAGAGACTTGCAGCTGTAATTGCTACAAAAGGTGGCTCAACAAAGTATTGACTTTGGGGGGGTGAATAGTTATGCACGCTCAAGTTTTCTGTCTTTTTGTCTTATTTCTTGTTTGTTTCACATTAAAAAACATATTTTGCATCTTCAAAGTGGTTGGCATGTTGTGTAAATCAAATGATACAAACCCCCCAAAATATATTTTAATTCCAGGTTGTAAGGCAACAAAATAGAAAAATGCCAAGGGAATACTTTCGCAAGCCACTATATATTATCCTCATGAGAAACAGAGATGATACAAAGCTAAGATGATGAAGATTGTTTGTATTTGGCTGCCTGGCGTTTAGAGATCTTTAACTACACCAGTTAGAGTTTTGGAGCCATTTAGTTTTGGAGCCATTTAGGTGTATGAAAGTAAATATTTATTAAAGAACATATTATTTTGTGAAATTGATATTACTTCATGGGCTTTCAGTGAATTGCTATCGTTAGAGAAGTATGCTTGTTTGACAGTGTAAAGTTAGAATAAGGAGAAATTGGAAATCAAATGTGTTATTGTAGATGAGTATTTGACAAAATGACAGTAGTGTATTATTTTCACAGCTGAATGATGTAACCCACTTCCCAATTGGAGAGGTGTTGGTGTTATCTTATGGTGGTATCTATCTCCAGACTACAACATTTGCATTTGGCCTAATTATTTTTAGCTAGAGTTAGCAGCTGGGGTTGGGAGACTTTGGGGGAATCTGGATGAATAAAACTATTGACTCTTCTGGCTGCAAGAAAATCTTGGGTTGAGTTGGGCAATCAAAAGGAAAAATCTGTCATCTTGTCTTGGGAGTGTGATCCCTGAGAAACACGTAGTAGCTTATGTTTGAGCAATGTGCAATGCACACGGCTGATTGGGAACTATTCAAGGGGCTATTGGTACCAGAATCTGAAAATGGATGCTATGACTTGGAGCGTTTTCTCCGTAATAAATAGTCAGGTAAATTAGATGTTTTTGTAGCCAGATTCCAAATCACAGTTTGGTAACTAACACCTACATTTTAGGTGTACAGTTTTGCACTTTTGAACTAGACTTCTTTCTGCATTGAATAACTTTCTATATCATGCTAATGTTTGTTGTTATTGTTGACGAAGTGAAACTGGTCGCTATGAGAAATGTGCCCCTTTAATACGACCAAACCCCAAGCTTTGTTTCCAACTTGATCATCCATCATCCATCTGGATGAAATAAGTGATTAAAACCTTGCTTTTTAGCTGTTTGGTTCCCTCCCTTTGACAGTAATGTTTTTAGATCATAGTGGGCGGAGAGAGACTGTTTCTGCCATCTGTCTTCATGATGTCATTTGGTGTGTGTGTCCATGTGTGCGCACACTGTGTGTGTGAAAAAGAGAAAGAAGGAGATATAGAGACTACCCCTCAGGTGGGTCTGTCTGTCTGTCTGTCTGTCTGTCTGTCTGTCTGTCTGTCTGTCTGTCTGTCTGTCTGTCTGTCTGTCAGTCACCTAATCTTTTCTTTTTTCTTCTTTCAGGTCCTCTTGAGTGAGGACACAGACATCCAACAAAAAGTCCTGAAAACTGGATCTGAAGACCTGACACAAGGACGGGTTCAACCCAGTATCTGAATACCGGACAACAGGGACTATCTGAGGGGACTGGCTCAGAGACTCAGAGGGCAGAGTTGTTGACTCTGGGAGCCAACAGAGCTCAGAGATGGGAAGCTTCTTTGGCTCAGGATGGAAAAGGACTTCCTCATTACCGCATGACAATTCACAGTTGTTGCCCAGGATCCGTTGAATGAATGGCTTGACCCTAGTAAGTACTAAGTATGAGTACAGACAGCCTTAACTCCAGTACAAGACATATATAACTAACGAACAAAATACTCATCATACATCAATCCCAGAGTCCATTGAATGAACAGGCTAGACCTGCGTAGCCTGCCCTGGGCGGAGGGATCCCAGGTGTCTACCTGAGGTTTTTGTTCCGTTTTATGGAGGCGTTGCACAGCTGCAGCCACTTGCCGACTGGGGAGCAGTCCAGAGGTCATGACCAGCCTCAGCCAGAAGAGTCTGCTCTGCCTCTCGCAGACCCTGAGCCTCCCAAATCTCCCACCTCCCAGAACAATCAACTGCAGACACAACAGACTCGCTCCAAACAAGGAGGCCCTCAACATCAACAACAACAACACCACAAACTGCCTAATAAGAGGGAGCGCAAGCGTCTCCGACATCAGAGGCAAAGTGTTGATTCAGACACCCCACTGTCGGAAGAGGGTAAGCATGCAAAGGCAGAGGCAACACAGACTAGAGTGTCACAGACACCGTCTGGGGGGACCCCGGCAACTCCCTCCTTATCAACCACCTCCACCCAGTCTACAGAGGCTCCTGCCACAGAGGAGAACCAGGAGGGCACCCTGAAGCAGAAACGGGAGCATAAGCCTGGAAAACCTGGGAAATATGTGTGTTCTTACTGCGGCCGTGCCTGTGCCAAGCCCAGCGTCCTGCAGAAACACATCCGATCCCACACTGGAGAGAGGCCCTACCCCTGTGCTCCCTGCGGATTTTCTTTCAAGACCAAGAGCAACCTCTACAAGCACCGGAAGTCCCATACCCACAGGGTGAAGGCCGGCCTCGCCTCTGGAGAGCCCAGTGCTTTAGAAGAACCAATGCCTGTGTCAGAAGATGAAACCAGACAACCATCGTCTGCTACCTCCTCTAACTTGGAGAGACATGGCAGTGTTGCCAATGAGAAGATGCATGAAGACACAGAGAGGTCTAAAGAGCAGTCCAGTGGGATGGACAACTCCTACGCCGTCAAGAAGAGGCTGGCCATGCGTTTGAGCCGAGGGAAACGTGGCCCTCTAGGCTCGTCTGACTCGATCAGTTCCTCGTTGGGTATGGCAAGTATAGGGAGTAGAGGCAGCACAGAGTCTGGCTATTTCTCTCGCTCTGAGAGCACTGAGCAGTCGCAGGACATCCCACCCAATGCAACAAGTGGCAAAAGCTACGCAGAGATCATCATGGGGAAATATGGCCGCCTGGGCCACCTCCAGAGGATGTCCCGGCATCAGGACCAGCAGCCTTCTGGAAGCCAGGGACAGCAGGAGAAGAGCAGCCCGTTCACAGTGCCCAAGAAACAGGTCATTGACCACATCACCAACCTCATCACCATCAACGAGGCTGTGGTGGACACAAGTAAGATAGACAGCGTTAAGCCCAGGAGGTTCTCTCTGCCTAGGAGAAGTAGCAATGAGTCTAGCTCTAAGGTTACTCTATCTCTGAAAGAGACACCGGTAGTCCACCACAGCACCAAAAATCCTGGAGACCCAGGATTTAAGAGCAGTGGTTCCATCACTATGGGAGTTCCGTGTGAGAAGTTCCATCATCACCAGTCACTACACGTGGATTCAACGGCAGGCCTGTCACCTACTTCCATGGCTCCTCTTCTGAGAAGCCTCTCTATGCCCTCTGCTGCTAGTTCAACTGATGCCTCCTCTGACGTCTTCCCACGAAACTTCCGCCTTAGCCAATCTTTCGATGAACGGTCTGAAACACAGTCTCGCCGCACTGGGATGCTACGACGCCAGCCTGCTATCGAACTACAACCCGGTGCTGAATTGACTAAAGAGGAACATAGTTTACACAGTAGCTCCAACACACTCTACAATCACAATATGTCCACCGTGCCTCCCGATCACAAGCAATGTCAACCAGAGCCGTATGAGTGTGAGACCTGTGGCGTTGGATGTAAGAACTGGGAAGGTTATAAGGCACACAAGAGAAGTCTTTGTATAGCACGACTTCCCCAAGAGAGTCTTGGTACAACAATATGCCAGCTGGACCGTTCACAGTTGATACACTATCCGATTAGCAAACCAGGGACTTTGGCAATGCGCAAGAGAAGGAAAGAGGAGAGTTTTGAATCTGATGATCCATCCTCTCCTGTGTCTTTATCCATACCCACCTTCTCCACGTCGGTGCAAGGCAGAGACAGAAAAAGTGTAGCATGCAATAGAAACTCATGGCCATGGTTAGAGCAGGAGCGTGGAGACACATCAAAATGTTTCTCCGTGATTCAGCATACTAGTTCATTTGAGAAACAGGACCCTTTGTTTACAGACAGTCAAGGTAAAGAGGAGGCGCATTTTAGTTTTCCATCTCATGAGGATGTGTCTCAGAAACAACTGCAGGAACACTCGTCCAAACCAACACCTCGCAAACTGGTGCGCCAACACAATGTTCAAGTCCCGGAGATATTCATCACTGAGGATTCCAACACCAATGTTATTGAGTCTGTTCAGACACAGTCAGAAACGACATCCATAATGCCTAAACAGACTGAGAGGACAGATGAGTTCCAGTGGCCACAGAGGAGCCTCACTCTGTCTGGGGTCCCCATCGAGAAGCTGCCCCCGAAGAAGAAACGTATTCGTCTGGCCGAGGCCGCCCAGTCTTCAGGGGAGTCCATGTCCAGCTTTGACTCCATCTCCCTGCCTCACAGCCCCAGCCAGGACAGCTGTGCATCCCACGCGTCTAGCCGCTCTGCATCCTTCGAGGAGTCCACCAGACCTGGAGACATGGAGACCCTGGCTGGGACACCATTGAGGAGGTCTAGGGCCCCTAACATGTTGACCGTCCCAGGGCTGCATCTTCACAAAAGGGAGATGCGGCGGTCGGTCTCAGAGCAAGCACCTCACGACCCACAGCAGCAGTCTGTCCTGATGGCGATGTTGGAGATGCGAAGCAAGTCCTTTGACTACAGCAGTTTGTCCCCTGAGCGCTCCGCGGCTGGCTGGAGTGACAGACGCAAATGTCTCCTCATGAGACACACTGCGGTCAAGGACCCAGAGGAGGAGCAGCCTGCCAAACCTGCAGAACTAAAGCGGAACCCCAGTTCCTCCATTTCTGCCAAACACACAGCACTAAAGGTGAACAATCCTTCTCACTGTAGCCCCAGTCCTGACCCTGTCAGTCCCAGCACTTCTTCCAAACTAAGCCCAGGTCCTCGACACCTTAGTGCGACTGCTGGTTCCCCTCTGTCAGGAGAACCCACATCATGTAACCCTGTACAAACTCTTTGCCAAGAGCCCCCCTCACAATGGAAACTGGGTCAAAGTATTCATTTGACTGGACATTGCTCTGAAGTCCTACCGTCAAAGAACTCTGTAGAATCTCCTAACCGCCTCCAGAGGGTAGACCCATCACCTCTCTGTTCAGGGAAACCTCTAATTATCTCCCTCCGTCCTGTCCACACCTACATCCATCCTGCCCAACCCCAACCCCGTCCCGTCTACCCTCCCCACCCCCTCTCCACCCAGTGCCCATTAGGGATAGCTAGGGCCCACTACCTTCCAATGTCCACAGGCCTGAAGCTTGAGATACCAGTCCCAATTCACAGTCATGATGGACATTCAGAGTTTGTAACACATCCTCCGCAGATCCTCCACCCTCACCCTAACATCTCACGTAGCCCAGAGTTACTCCGGCTCTCTATATCACCAGCAGTAGCAGTAGTCCGGCTACAGGCAGACACCAACACCCTAGCCAGTGCCATATACACCACTCTGTCCCAAACCACAACATCTAGGTCCCAGGAACCTGTGTGTTCTGGGTTAAACAGTGGCCATAGAAATTCCCCAATGCCTGAACATAACAGCCACCTGGTCATGTCTCTGCCTGTAAGTAGCAAGATGTTGTCTGGGACTCTGCTACCAGTCAGCCAGTTGGCTCTGCCTCCAGGCAACCACTTGGCTTTGCCTCTGCCTTCAGGCAGCCAGTTGTGGTCTGATGAGGGCTGTAGATCTCCGGGCTCAGGGAGCAACAAGCGATTGTTGTCCCCTTCAAACAGTGTCGATTTCAGCCCTGAGTCCAAACAGCAGCAGAAACGAGTGAAGGAGGAGGAAGAAGAGGAGAGTTGTGTAGGAAACGTAATCGTGGAAACGTCCACAAAAGAAGAAAAGGTTGAGATTCCAACATGTTTACCTAGGGTGTGTACTCCAATAAGTCCAGAAAGACCTTCATATCCGACCCTCCAGTCCACCACCTCTCACAGCTGGTGTTATCTGAACTACATCAAGCCAAACCCCTCCACCTCAACTGACCACCAGCCCTCAGTGTACTCCTCCTGGTCTACCAGCGAGTATGACCCCAATCCTCCAGGCCTCTCCAGCAAGACAGCCCTGTCCCTGTTGGACTGCAAGCAGAGGGTCTGCCCCACCATCTACACCATGTCTCCCATGTCATCCACCCCGGCAGAGACCCCACCAGAGCCCACCGGCATGAAGACGCCATGCCATTCTGAGGTAAAGAGACTTTACTGGAGGCCTCCTCATAGAATGGTCAATGTGAAATGTGCAGTACTGTATGTATTTATTTAGCCTTGTCCCATACTGTACTATGTGCTGTAGTTTTTTACTTTATTTTGTATATGACAAAATACACACAATACAGTTTGGCCTTATTTCTCATTTCAAGCATGTAGGCCTATATTGTAGATTGTAATGCCACAGTATAATTTAGATAAGTGCTGAAACACATAAGTTATGATGAATCCCCCCCCCCCCCCATCCCTGTCTCCTTGGCCTGATCTTGCTGGAGCAGGGTTGGTGAATTTGCCCTGCATGTCTCTCTCGAGTGTAGGTACATGCCACTCTGCCCGGCGACAGCCACCATGTCGAGACAACAGAGCAAGAGCAGTCCGCAGAGGGCAAGGAGCTAAAGAAAGAACGAGAGGAGGAGGAAGAGAAGGAAGAGGAGGAAAAAGAAGCAGAGACCCAGTCAACCAGCAAATGTAGAGAACCTCCAACTCGAATCTGGATCTGTGAGGGAGGGTGAGTAGGCTAGGACTGATTACATTTTACTTTTGAAATAACACTTAAACATTTAAAGATGCAAAGCATTATTGGCTTTACATTCATAGAGACATGAGAAACGACACTCAGCCTTACAGGTTTTGCTCTATACGGTACAAGGCATGCTACTGTAAGCTACAAGTCATAGACAGTGAGGGTATTGGGTCTCTGTGTTGTGTATGGAGAGCTGTGAAATGTTGTCGTTCCCCTCTGCAGGACATGGGGGGCTAAGGGTTGTCTGTCTGACTACACCAACAGAGCCCGTCTGTTGAGTGGCCCTTGCCAGGAAATGACCAACAACTACCCAGCTTCCTCTACTTTACCCTGTGTAGAAGCTCAGTTACACCCAACACAGTCAATGGTTCTGGTCATTCAGCTGTAGAGGGAAATAGTGGCCAATTTCATTCCCGATTTCATTCCCATTTTAGATGGTGATTGATTGAATGAATGAGAACCTTGAGTCTATTTACATGATTTCTCTGTGCATCTGGGTTTATGTGTATCTATTTGTAGACAGAGAACAAGAGGGGCACTATTTTCAGAGGAGAGAGTGGAAGGTGTTTGATACTAACTCTGCTTCTCTAGTGATGGGACTTATGTAGGATGTGTCAGATAGGAGAGAGAGAGAGAGCTCTGAGAGCCCGAGAGCGCTCTGATTCATCTGTCTTCATTTACAGTAATCCACACAGCTAGATCGAATCACACTGTTATGAAGCAGACATAACTGAAACTCCTGAGAACACTTGGTCTCCTCCATCATATCTGTGAATGTGCTACTGAGGTGCCATCTGTGTGTTCCTCTGCATCTCTCTGAGTACCGCTGGGAACCTGTTGTTGTTGTTGTCGTGACTCAGGTTCACAGCCTTCTTCTCATCAGTCACAACCCAGCTAGCACATAACGTTCTGAGAACCATATGTTTCTTTGAGCTTGGTGAGAGTGTGTTTGTCCAATCGTTATTTTGCATACAACCTTCCCATGACCTTCTGGGAATAGTGCAGAATAGTTGCTTGGCTTTGGAACATTCTCAGCACATTTTAAGGAACTTGACAAAAAATGTCTTTATTTTTCTTGGTATTTCATTAATTTAACAGAACGTTTCCTAAACATTCAAACATGGTTACATTCAATTTCAATCTTGGTAATGTTCTAGGAACGTTTTCCTACTGGTTTGACATTGGGAATGTTCTTAAATAGTTCAGAGAACGTTAAGAAACAATGTTCTTCTGTGGGAAACTACAAGTAAACTTTAGTAATGTTCAGAGAACATTCTAAGAGTGTTATTTAAACGTCTCAGAAAAGCTTCCCATAGGGGGCACAAGGGCAAGTGCCCCGTCAGCATTGTCCTGTTTATCATTTTTTTCAGATGTTAAATTAAAACCACTTAGAGTCGATTGAAGCACCCGTGCGTCACACCGTGATGTCATTTTGAATATCTACCTGTGTGTTTATGCTAGAGACTTACAGTGGCTGCAGCTCAATCCCTTCTTTCTGCCGATATAAAGTTTCTGCCTACTTCATAACATGGGGCTTTTAAAAGCTGTGTTTTTCTACAGTTGAGAGGATCCGGACAAGAAAATTGTCACCAAATCGTCTGTAGAACCCAAACTGTTAGAGCTACAAACTAAGGGGATGAAAGAGGAGACTCTCATGCACTCGACAGTGTTGTTTGTTTTGCTCTACGACTTCCGCAAGCTTTACGGCAGTCGTCTGACCTCTCTGATGCAGACATCCTAATTTCAAAGATGTCTTCTCACAAAAGCAACTGTCCGGACCGAACTGTTTGAGCTCACTAATATATCAACAGGGGTTCTAAAATTCAAAATCAAATAGCGAAATGATCCATTTTATGACCATCCTAAAACAATTCAAAAAATTAGCTTAGTAGATATTGCGATCTAAGGGCTTAGACCTACAGGGTCTTCACTTTTAAGCCCACGTTTTATCATAATAATTCATAAAAAAGATCTGTCAGCTGTATTTTGCAGAGGGGGCACACTGACTGGACCAGGCAAAGAGTACCCCCCCACCCCTTCAAGACATGTCGCCTATTGATTCCTTATTGATTAATAAATAAAACTGTAATACAGCCACCTAGCAATTTTATGAAGTTGGCTTTAACTAGTCAGCTAATTAGGTTCAGAATCTCCCAAACGCATAACTAGCTACCAAGCCATTTCAGGCTGTCAATCAAGTAAGAGTAGCTTGTCTAACTATCTTACACCTCAGCTCCACTATAAGCGTTGCGTTGCCATCAGCGTTGTGTCAATGAGACGTTCTACTTGCTACACGTTGTTTTGAGAACTGTGAGGAGCAGAGGGGAAGCGCGTCTTTATTCTATTGTCCCCTACCGTACCATATTCATTATTTATGCGTAAGTACAATAGCTTTGGTCAAGTTTTTCAGAAGTACTCATTCAATTGTTGCTAGTGCTTGAACTAAATGATCCTCTAATTACACAAGTTGCTTTTGTTTACATTGTGAACCTAGTCAATGTAGCTAGTTAGCTAGAGTTTCTGCTAGCTAGTAGCTTTTTCACACATCTTAGTGCAATAACCAGCGGTGTATAGTCGAGGCCATGTGCAACCAAAATAAACTGTATTTCTCATGATTTCAATTCACAAGATGGAATGAACGCATGCGTCAGCCTTCGAGAATTGAGCGATCGAGAATTGAGCCTTCGAGAATTGAGCCTTCGAGAATCGAGCCTTCGAGAATCGAGCCTTCGAGAATTGAGCCTTCGAGAATTGAGCCTCCGAGAATTGAGCCTTCGAGAATTGGATGCAGTATAGCAGCTTTTATTGATTTTAAAGGAAGCATTTCCTCGATGGCTGACGGCAATGCAGGACGCCCGATGGCTATTGTGTAGCAGGGCCATTAACTGGCATCCCTGCTAGCAAGAAAATACTAAAATTGTCAAGAGGTATGCTTAGATAACCTATACAGAAAAATAGACATTTGTGACCTAGAATAAGGCATAATGATTATGCCTCTAGATTGCAGGAAATGTCTGTAAAGGTGTTTGAAAAATGTACAATTACGGAGCCGTCCACCAGACCACCTCCCCTCCATCCTCATGTACTTCGCGCCCCCTTTTAAATAATGGGTGCATGACGCCCCTGCTCAGAACGTTAAGAAAACCTTCTTTAAAAACCACAAGAAAACTGTTGTAACATTCAGAGAATGTTCTATTAATGTTATTTAAAAATGTATACAGTCCGTTCTCAACATCAACAAAACGCTCTCTAGCCTCTAACTTGTTACGTGTGTTCAGGTGTGTAGGCCGCGCCCACTAATTGGCCACACATTCAGGAACTTATTCAAAAAACTCCAAATAACCTGTAATTTCCATTCTCAGAGCATTAATAAAAACTCCCGGGAAATCTTTCAAGGAAACAGAGTAAAACATTCTAAGAATAGGCTAAATGTCCACTTCTGTTCTCAGAACTTTTAAAAATGGTTCAGTTTTACCGGTCAGGAAATGTATTGCTTCGTTCCCACAACCAATGTGAAACCAAAAACATACATTCCCACAACTTCCAATAAGCCCAATGTGCTACCTGGGAATGACTCATCTCTCTTCCCTGCTGTGCTGTGTGGAGCTCTGAGTCCGCCAATTCCATCTGTTCGGGCCGTTGTGTGTGTGCTGGATGATAAGACAAAGCAGTGAACAAGAGGAAGTCAAACAATGACCTTTCAGTATGGCTACATTTCGGGGGAGTGAAGGCTGAGTGAGGGAAGATTTAGTGTAGGCTGTCTCTCTGAAGATAAAGCTAGGGGCAGGATCTGTGAATGAGTGTCAGAGTAAGCTATGAATTGCGTGGGTTTGTGGCCATCAATATGCCTACATGCTGTATATCAGTTTCGGCATGTGGGATTTTTTGTCAGTGGGCATGTACACACACATGTATCCACACACACACACTCACACACACACATTTGAAATACTTTATTTGAATCACATTACGTTCTCCTCCACACAGCTAGGCGGACCATAACAGCTGAAACAGAGCAGTACCTTCTCCTCCACACAGCTAGGCGGTCCATAACAGCTGAAACAGAGTGGTACCTTCTCCTCCACACAGCTAGGCGGTCCATAACAGCTGAAACAGAGTGGTACCTTCTCCTCCACACAGCTAGGCGGTCCATAACAGCTGAAACAGAGTGGTACCTTCTCCTCCACACAGCTAGGCGGTCCATAACAGCTGAAACAGAGTGGTACCTTCTCCACACAGCCAGTGGTGGAAAACGTACCCAATTGTCATACTTGAGTAAAAGTAAAGATGCCTTAATAGAAAATGACTCAAGTAAAAGTGAAAGTCACCCAGTAAAATACTACTTGAGTAAAAGTCTAAAAGTATATGGTTTTAAATATGTTTAAGTATCAAAAGTAAATGTAATTGCCAAAATATACTTAAGCATAAAAAAGGAAAAGCATAAATAATTTCAAAGACCTTATTTAAGCAAACCAGGCAGCACCATTTTCTTGTTGTTTGAATTTACGGATAGCCAGGGGCACACTCCAACACTCAGACATAATTTACAAACCACGCATGTATGTTTAGTGAGTCCTCGTGATCAGAGGCAGTAGGGATGACGAGGGATGTTCTCTTGATAGGTGTGAATTGGACCATTTTCCTGTCCTGCTAAGCATTCAAAATGTAACAAGTATTTTTGGGTGCCAGGGAAAATGAATGGAGTAAAAAGTTTTTTTTTTTTAGGAATGTAGTGAAGTAAAAGTAGTCAAAACATTTTTATAGTAAAGTAAAGTACATATATCCCAAAAAACTACATAAGTAGTACTTTAAAGTAGTTTTACTTAAGTATTTTACGCCACTGCACACAGCTAGCCTGCCCATAATGGCTGAAACAGTGCTAGCCTGCCCATAATGGCTGAAACAATGCTAGCCTGCCCATAATGGCTGAAACAGTGCTAGCCTGCCCATAATGGCTGAAACAGTGCTAGCCTGCCCATAATGGCTGAAACAGTGCCAGGGAAAATGTATGGAGTAAAAGCACATTATTTTCTTTAGGAATGTAGTGAAGTAAAAGTAGTCAAAAAATAATAATAGTAAAGAATAGATATCCCAAAAAACGACTTAAATTGTACTTAAAGTATTTTTTTTAGTTAAGTACTTTATGCCACTGCACACAGCTAGCCTGCCCACAACGGCTGAAACAGAGCACTACCTAGCCAGTTGTTTTGGCTACTCTTAGTCAGGCCTGCCTAATCTAAGCCTATGTAAATGGCCAAAGAATGCCAAGTTTCAATGCCACCAACTTGCATTTGTATCTTAGGCTGTCCAAGCGTGATATGAGGGGCTGGTATTTAAGGAGCTTTTAAGAAAAGGCCTGCTCCATTTTAAAAGATGTTGTATTTAACCTTTATTTAACTAGGCAAGTCAGTTAAGAACAAATTCTTATTCACCAAAACGGCATATGTAACAATGCAACAATCGACAAACACACACAGACAGCTGACATGGTTTCATGAAAGCTCTACATTGAACCCCTGTAAGGACATCGCAACACCTGTCGCATTCATTTAGTCAAAACATTGCTTTTAAGGCACCAGACAGTGATTAAGTTGAGAAAATGAAGCATGTTAGCTATCATTGTAATTACCGATCATATTAATAGAACAACGTTTTTGTTTTCTGTTTATTTGGAGCAGCTGGTCTGAGCCCAGGGTTTCCTCCCTCTCTGGTGTGTTTTTATTGGCTGGCTGTTCCAAACCCCAGCTGATGTTGCAGGCTCTCTGTGTTTGGACTGGGGCTGGGTGGTGGTGGTGGTGTGAGAGGGTGGTGATGAGGGTTAGAGTCCCACTGCAGGGCACCCACTTCAGCTTCACACAGAGGGTCTTTTATAACCCCAAACCAGAACACCCTCCACCCCAAAAGCACACACACGCACGCACGCACGCACACACACACACACACACACACACACACACACACACACACACACACACACAGGGGTGGACCCCCGAACCAACTGCCAGAGTGTGTGTTCACTGTGTAAGAAGGGTGTGTGCCAAACAGATACAGCAATAAATATAAACTTTAGAGCAGCGTGCAGGTGCTATATACAGTATATAGAACCAATGCTTTTATTGCAGCCATATGGACTGTGGTTTTCATCAGGGGTGGAAATGAACTCAACACTGAAAATTTGACCCGGGATTCAGATCCAAATATCTAAACTTTGGGTACTCTGTTCACTCAGGTTCCTCTCCATTCCTAGATGTTATTGAAAGAACACTAGCATCAATTCACAAGGTTTATGGTGGTAGCATTACCTGTACATAATAAAACACTAAAATATAACTAAAATTCTCTCTCTCTTGTCCGTCAGCTACAGGTCTAGTGAGGAGTACGTGTACGTGCGGGGTCGAGGCAGGGGCAGATATGTGTGTGAGGAGTGTGGCATCCGCTGTAAGAAGCCTAGTATGCTGCGTAAACACATCCGCCTGCACACTGACTCACGACCCTACATCTGCAAGCACTGCAACTTCGCCTTCAAAACCAAAGGTGAGCTATGGATGGACAGGACTGCTGCCTTGTTGTGGTTACTGATAGACACAGCAGTGCTGCCTTGTTGTGGTTACAGATAGTCACAGGACTGCTGCCTTGTTGTGGTTACAGATAGTCACAGGACTGCTGCCTTGTTGTGGTTACAGATAGTCACAGGACTGCTGCCTTGTTGTGGTTACAGATAGTCACAGGACTGCTGCCTTGTTGTGGTTACAGATAGTCACACGACTGCTGCCTTGTGGTTACAGATAGTCACACGACTGCTGCCTTGTTGTGGTTACAGATAGTCACACGACTGCTGCCTTGTTGTGGTTACAGATAGTCACAGGACTGCTGCCTTGTTGTGGTTACAGATAGTCACAGGACTGCTGCCTTGTTGTGGTTACAGATAGTCACAGGACTGCTGCCTTGTTGTGGTTACAGATAGTCACAGGACTGCTGCTTTACTGAGGTTACAGATAGTCACAGGACTGCTGCCTTGTTGTGGTTACAGATAGTCACAGGACTGCTGCTTTACTGAGGTTACAGATAGTCACAGGACTGCTGCCTTACTGAGGTTACAGATAGTCACAGGACTGTGACTCTCTAGTGGGTATGGATAGGTGGATGGGTACTGAAATGGCTGCCATATTGGGACAAGGCCTCTCTTTTAAAATATATTTTGAAGGAAAAGTGTACCGTTGACCTGCTCAGAGTTGACATCTCTGTTCATCCAGTGTGTGGTTAGGGACGTCTTGTAATGGTTCTCTGTTGTTCCAGGGAACCTCACCAAACACATGAAGTCCAAGGCCCATGGGAAGAAGTGCCATGACGGGCCAATGACTGGTTCTGAGGCTGAAGAAGGTCAGATGATGTTATATTGTTGTGTCTACATAAAGAATATTCAATAATACTTTGTTATGTTGCCTAATACTTACAATGATTCCACCCCCCCAGACTGCTCAGTCTGGCCAGAGACAGGACAGGACGAGCACCGGTACTCTGACATCAGCGAAACTGAAGCAGACGACGATGACAATGAGTATGATGATGAAGATGATGATGATGGTGAAGAGGAGTCCTGGTCCCATGAAGACCCTTCCACCACCTCAACAAGCCACTTAAAGCCACCCAAACCCCCAGACCAGAACAGAACCACACCAGACCAGGACAGGACCAGACCATCTGGGTCAAGCCAGCCCAGCCAGCCTCAGAGGCTGAATCCCCAGGAGCCAAGCCTCTGTTACCCTGCTGGTTCCCTCAGCAAGAAGAGAGCTCTATTCTCTCGGAGGAGGCACCTGGACCCCTGTGGTCACCGCTCCCCATTGCACTGTCCATCACCAACTCCAGCCCTGTCTCCATCCCTATCCCTAACCAATCAGCTTTCTCCTGCTCACTCCCTATCCCCTAGAGCGGACCTGGCCCCTCTCCGATGCCCTTCCCCCAAGCGTTACCTCTCCCCTGTCTCCTGCCATCCCTTCCCCCTACCTCTCTCATCCCTGTTTCCTAGGCATAACCTGTCCCCTGCCCCCTCCCACCCCTCCACACCCTCCTCTCTGTCCCTGCTAGGTTGTCATGTCTCCCCCTCCCTAGAGAGACATACGTCCCCCCTAAGAGGCCTCTCGCCTGTCAGGCCCAAGTCCCCCAGCTCCCCTTCCCCTCAGGCCACCATCCCTGCTCAACACAGAGCCTGTCTGCCCAGAGACCCATCTTCAAATCCCCACAGGGACAGACCTGCTACGGCTACAAGCTCCAAGGCAAGGCTGGTGAGTATTTCACAGTCTCACTCTGTCACCCCTAGAACACAACACAGACACACTTTGTGTCTGACCTGTGGAAGACTGCTCGGCTCTCTTGTATTTTTGTTGCATAATTGAATTTAACATCTATAACGTGGGGACGGATTGGTTTGATAACCACAGTGCTGCTCACTCACCTGCGACGTGATCTGTCTCTGTTTGGTTAGCCGGTTGGGTTCAGAGATTAAATAAACCCTTTTCTACACACAAAGCAGTTCCTGTGAGGGATAAACAGCCAAATACAAGTAAAATAAACATCCAAAACAAATATAGATACGTAGGGTGGTACATTCAGGGTTATTTTAAAGTCATACCTTTATAGGAAAAGGAAGGAAGGGTAACACTCTACTTTTATATGATTCAAACCGAACCAACAACACAAAACCTGAAAATAATGCAAGATGGTTCCCAAATAGACACAAATGTGTTTGTTCTGAGCAGTCTGTGAAAAAAACGAGTCACACACCTATCATTAGATGTCTGAGATTGTAACCACAAGGACTGTGCCATCAGCCTCTAAATGTGTTTCAATGTCTCAGTCAACTCACCTGATATAAACATGGTATGTTTCTTCACAAGTCGTGTTGACATTGTGGTTTGGTTGCGTTGTGGTTCTAACCTTTACACCCTTCCTTCCCCTCTTCCCCTACCAAGCTGAAGAGCTACTCTGTTCAGGAGGACGATGAGGTGCGTCTCCCTCTCCTGTCCCCCAGGACTAGACCATCCCGAGGGGGCCACGGTGGTGTCCTCAGCCACCTGCCTCTCCACTCTCAGCAGCTAGCCAGGACCCCCAACCTGATGATCCCCATTGGGGGGATCCACATGGTACAGCCCAGGACCAGTCGTCACTACAGCCTGGTGAATAGCCCTGTGGCATCACAGAACACCCCTACCCCGGCAAAGATGGACCAGTCCATGGCAGCCCAGAACACCCCTACCCCTGCAGAGATGGACCACTCCAGGACCAGGGGAGCTGGACTGGAAGAAGGGCCACTTAGTAGGCCTTCATCGCTGAAGCACCATCAAAACCCTCTGAAAGAGGCTGCTGGGCCTAGCACAAGCATGCACACCAGCTACCAGGACAACAGGGTAGGAGAGGGAGAGGCCGAGGGCAGACTTTCAGGACCTCTCCCAGACAAGGCAGGTACGGCCCATTTACAGGTGTGCTCAATGAGACCTGAGAATCATGGGAGTTTGAGTCAAAGGGAAGAAACTAAACTACTGTTCACTGGGACAGAGCTAGGAGGCAGCTCACACAGTCCAGGCGCCCAAACGAGCACTTTGTCCAAGGGAACCACACACACAGAAAGAGATACAGATACACACGTTAGAGGAGGAAGTCTTTTTCCAGTGACTAAACAAGGCCAAAAGATGCCATCTTCTTTCCAGACTAAACTCTGATAGGAAGGAGCACCTTTAGGGAACAGTGCAACAGACTTGTCTTGGGTACATCTGATATGGCAGCGGTTTCCCTACATAGGGGATACAGTGCCATATCAGGCACAGACATGGTCTCAGAGCTAGAAGCAGTTCTGGTTTTGAGACTGAAGAAGATGGAAAGAATCCAAGTAGAGCACTCAGGAGCGTACAACTTCTGACTATAATGTGTAATTATGTTATGTAATTATATGAATGATATATAGATACAGTTGAAGTCAAAAGTCTACATACACCTTAGCCAAATACATTAAAACTCAGTTTTTCACAATTCCTGACATTTAATGCTAGTAAGAATTCCCTGTCTTAGGTCAGTTAGGATCACCATTTTATTTTAAGAATGTGAAATGTCAGAAAAGTAGTAGAGATAATGATTTATTTCAGCTTTTATTTTTTTCATCACATTCCCAGTGGGTCAGAAGTTTACATACATTCAATTAGTATTTGGTAGCATTGCCTTTAAATTGCTTAACTTGGGTCAAACGTTTCAGGTAGCCTTCCACAAGCTTCCCACAATAAGTTGGTGTGAATTTGGCCCATTCCTCCTGACAGAGCTGGTGTAACTGAGTCAGGTTTGTAGGCCTTCATGCTCGCACACGCTTTTTCAGTTCTGCCCACAAATTTTCTATGGGATTGAGGTCAGTGCTTTGTGATGGCCACTCCAATACCTTGACTTTGTTGTCCTTAAGCCATTTTGCCACAACTTTGGAAGTATGTTTGGGGTCCATTTGGAAGACCCATTTGCGACCAAGCTTTAACTTCCTGACTGATGTCTTCAGATGTTGCTTCAATATATCCACATAATTGTCCGTCCTCATGATGCCATCTATTTTGTTTAGTGCACCAGTCCCTCTTGCAGCAAAGCACCCCACAACATGATGCTGCCACCCCCGTGCTTCACGGTTGGGATGGTGTTGTTCGTCTTGCAAGCCTCCCCCTTTTCCTCCAAATGTAACAATGGTCATTATGGCCAAACAGTTCTATTTTTGTTTCATCAGACCAGAGGACATTTCTCCAAAAAGTACAATCTTTGTCCCCATGTGCAGTTGCAAACCGTAGTCTGTCTTTTTTAATGGCGGTTTTGGAGCAGTGGCTTCTTCCTTGCTGAGTGGCCTTTCAGGTTATGTCGATATAGGACTCGTTTTACTGTGGATATAGATACTTTTGTACCTGTTTGTTCCAGCATCTTCACAAGGTCTTTTGCTGTTGTTCTGGGATTGATTTGCACTTTTCACACCAAAGTACGTTCATCTCTAGGAGACAGAACGTGTCTCCTTCCTGAGCAGTAGGACGGCTGCGTGGTCTGATGGTGTTTATACTTGCGTACTATTGTTTATACAGATGAATGTGGTACCTTTAGGCTTTGGAAATTGCTCCCAAGGATGAACCAGACTTGTGGAGATGTACATTTTTTTGCTGAGGTCTTGGCTGATTTCTTTTGATTTTCCCATGATGTCAAGCAAAGAGGCACTGAGTTTGAAGGTATGCCTTCAAATAAATCCACAGGTACACCTCCAATTGACGCAAATGATGTCAATTAGCCTATGAGAAGCTTCTAAAGCCATGACATCATTTTCTGGAATTTCCCAAGCTGTTTAAATGCACAGTCAAGTTAGTTTATGTAAACTTCTGACCCACTGGAATTGTGATACAGTTAAATACTGTATAAGTGAAATAATCTCTGTAAATATTTGTTGGAAAAATGACTCGTGTCATGCACAAAATAGATGTCCTAACCGACTTGCCACAACTATAGTTTGTTAACAAGAAATTTGTGGAGTGGTTGAAAAACGAGTTGTAATGACTCCAACCTAAGTGTATGTAAACATCCGACTTCAACTGTATGTTGAATATGCAGTATATGTTTTGCAATCTTTTTTTACACTCTTCTTTTTTTTGATGCCATTGATGTTCATTTATTATTGATGTGCTCTTATGCAATTCTGTACTATCCTCTGTGAGAGCTGGAATGAAATGTAGATGATAAAGATTTTATTAAGTTCAACTCTTCCCTCATCGACACCTTTGATAACTCTAATACATTATACTACCCGTGCGGTGTTAATACTGTATGATTTACAGGTGTAGGATCTTAATTTGACCTATATTGTCTCAGATAAATAATCCTCCAGCACCAGGATTTGAACATTTAGACCATAATGTTGCTTGATCGGTGGTTAGGTTATTAGCTGGTCAAAAATAGGCTATGAGAAAAGTGCAATTCCATTAATATAACTGTGTAATAGTGTGGGTTTTCAGTGAATTCATGTAAATCACAAAGCTCATCTGCATTTCCTGTGGTGCTGGAAAATTCTCATCAACAAAAAGAGTGGTCAAATTAAGATCCTACCCAGGTACGATCAAATAGAAAGGTACTACTCACCCTGACCAGTATTTTGAAGTGCAATTTCTGTAAAGATTGTGGCTTGAAATGTCATTGTTAATGACTGTGATAATTTTTTGTTCCATGTTAAGTTGGAATCCTTAATGGTGAAACAGCCACGTCCGTTTGCGATATTACAACAATAAAGAAGTCACTGCAAACAATGTACACTTTCTTTCCTCTTCACTCGGTACATCGTTGGACGCGCGATAGAACGGTGGCATGTTCTTTTACCACGCGGTGCGACGCTCGCCTCTCTGCTTCGTCAACAAAACCAAAGCCACGATAGTGGCGCCGTTTCCCCACTGCGGATTCCATCTGTTAAGATTGTTCTTTAAAACATATATGTTATCTGTTTGTTTTGTTTTGAAGAATCAGGGTCAGAATAATATCTTATTTTCTACTATCTTGTTGAGACAAAATATTGGAATAATAATACGCATTCGTGGTAGAAAAGCTTACTGCACTCATTGGATAGTCATTCATTTATCTTGTTTTGATCATCTGCTGTACATGGTGCAGTCTATATTTATTGTCATAAACACAGTAGTAACAGGTCATTTTTATAAAGGAGGCAGTTTCCATATTTGTCATTTTCATGTATTTTGCCATTAAAACTCGTTTTTACAGATTTGTAATGAAATGGTGTCCCTGTGTATGTTTTCTTTCAACCTAAATATTTTGGTTCTGTCATTCAATGGATGATCACACAACAGCACTACCGTTTATCTTGAATTATATATCGCCACCTTGTGGCTGCTAGTGTTAGTAGGCTTGAGTTAAATCATTTCTAAAATGACAGACAGGAAATACTCCATTGCAGCATTTACTGAGAAATGTCATGGTCAGTTTGGAATGTGTTCAGAATGTGGTGGTGGGGGGGGGGGGTTGTGACCTACTAGATGATATCACAGGACAGGATGTTAGCATTATGTTGTACTCCTCTGAGAGAGATAATGATTTCTAGAAAACAAGAACAACAGCCAACATCAGTTTCTATGGGTTGGGGGGGGGGGGGGGGTCACTCACTAGTCATTACATTTGTATAGTTGAGTCGTTCAGCAGACGCTCTCATCCAGAGCAATTTACAGTTAGTGCTTCAAGATAGTTAGGTGGGACAACCACATATCACAGTCAGACACTAGTCAGACACTATTCATGTACACAATGCCATGGAGCAATTCAAATCCTCTAGAAGTTTGATTTCTATCTGCAACCCTCCAAATGTTGTCGTCTACTGAGTATTCTATCGCTCTATCCCAAATTGACCCCTGTAGTTTACTTCTTTAGCTATATCAAATTGTATTTATAAAGCCCTTTCTACATCAGCCGATGTCACAAAGTGCTGTACAGAAACCCAGCCTAAAACCCCAAACAGATGTAGAAAGTGTAGAAGCACGGTGGACCAGAACCTAGGAAGAAACCTAGAGAGGAACCATTTGACGTAATATGTAACCAATATGGTAATAGTGCCACCTTAAATGACAAGCTATATTGCTCGGCCCTATCTCCTTCTCTCAGGGTCTATGGGCTTGACTTGGAATAATGACTCAACTGCTATTAACCCCTACCCCCTTTAAGCAATAGAGGTGTGGTATATGGTCAATATACCACGGCCAAGGGCTGTTCTTATGCAGAGTGCCTAGACACAGCCCTTAGCCGTGGTATATTGGCCGTAGATCACAAACCCACTCATTGCTATTATAAACTGGTTACCAACGTAATTAGAGCAGTAAATAAAAATGTTTTGTCATACCCGTGGTATACAGTCAGCTATACCACAGTTGTCAGCCAATCAGCATTAAGGGCTCGACCCACACAGTTTATAAATAGATATAACATAGTAATAGCACCACTAGCCAGTTGGAATTGTTGCTATATTGTGTACACCTATCCACTTCTCTCAGATCTACACTAGTGTATAGGGGGCATAGAGCTTATATGGGTTGATTTGGTATGGGACAACTACAGTATGCCCTGGAGTTACTTGGGTGTTTCAGGCTTCTTTGTCTCACTATGAGGACAATGTCTCTGTCAGCCACTAGATGTCACTAGTATCAAGCCACTGGAGACCAATGCTCGGGACTGCAGTTTGCTGAAAACGATGACATCATGTAGTTAAGATATTAGTCATCAGTCCCTACTGTATTTCCACCAGAAATGGACATAAAGCATAATTGACATAATAATACATTTCCAATTATTTCAGCCATGCTTGCATTTCAATCTACATATTCCCAATGTTATTTATTCTTGGTAATGCAAATTAGAACACGTCGAAATGAAATAATGAAATAATTATTGCAGAGGAAACGTGCGACTGGTTAATTTGACCATCGTATTTATTTTCAGAGACAGGGACATGTAGTGAATAGGTCATTCTGGCTATCACATGGAAAATGTATTATATATACTGTATATAGTATATTTTCAGTATATGTCTACATGGATGGAAAGAGCAGGAGCCACACATCATTTGTACGGCTAATTATCCATTCTCTCCTCGCCAATTACTAAGAAAATGCCTTGCACCCGAGGGAGGTGTTGAAGGGACATACTGATGTGTTTAAATGTGTGTTGAATCTCATTATATGACTTCCTCATCTACCAGTTATAACATGGAAGATTCAAGTGTTCGTTCTTGGCCATGCTATTCATTAGGTCAATGAGGTTGTTCAGTGAGATA
Organism: Oncorhynchus mykiss; assembly: GCF_057628025.1. NCBI lineage: Eukaryota > Metazoa > Chordata > Actinopteri > Salmoniformes > Salmonidae > Oncorhynchus > Oncorhynchus mykiss. Next base: position 55,788,047 of record NC_143039.1, on the reverse strand, counting down.
GGCCGTGTTCCAAACATTCATACTAACATACCGCCTAAGTAATGTATTGGGCACACATTCTATCTAAATATGCTTGTATGGACATTGGAATGTAATCATAGCAGTGAACCAGATTGTACCAATACATCTGGCTGGCTAGAGCTAGAAGTTAGTTACACTTTCACATATGTTTATAGTTTCTGTGGCGTGATACCAGCATTGGATTGCCCCTGGGAAGACATGATGCGTAGTTAGTGCCCCTGAATTGCACATTGCAGAATATCACCATGGAAACACCTAAACTATCATAAAACATTTGCTTAATTTTTGGGGTGGGTGTTGATCCAAAACTTTGAGTCAGAAGCTGCTATTGTTTGATTTCTTTGAAGGTGTAGTAATTCACAGATAGGTATGTGGTATGATATGCTGGTGGATATGTTGGATATTATAGTCAGAGTTGGTTTATAATACTGGCTTGATACTGGATTTGTTATGGTTTCAAGATTCAGCCCTCATGGTTACCCTCTCAACTCCCAGTCATAATGAGGTGTTGGGCCCACTTTAAAATGGCCTGTTTACATTCTTTACCCTGTGTCATCTCCACACTACTCACACCAATGGAATTGACAGGAAAAGGAAAAGGAAGAGAGGAGGGGGGGTAGTCTGCACTCTGTCCTTTAAAGGCAGGTAATAATGTGTGTGTTTTAATTGTCTGTCCCCCCCCCCCCCCCCCCCCCCAACCCATAGCAACTGATGTTGTCTGTTGTTCTTGTTTTCTAGAAATCATTATCTCTCTCAGAGGAGTACGACATAATGCTAACATCCTGTCCTGTGATATTATCTAGTAGGTCACAACCCCCCCCCCCCACATTCTGAACACATTCCAAACTGACCATGACATTTCTCAGTAAATGCTGCAATGGAGAATTTCCTGTCTGTCATTTTAGACATTATTTAACTCATGCCTACGCGCTGTTATCTTCCCTCTCAGTATGCAAATAATATTAAGGGGGTTTTATTGGGTGCAGGCAGATTAGTAATTTTGCAGATACTCAAACACTGTACAGTATTGACTGATACAGAGCATTCAAATGCTCATTTATGAGTCAAATATCATTTTATGAGTCAAATATATCAAGTGTCAAAGATAATGACTGTCCACCTACACTACATGGCCAAAAGTATGTGGACACCTCTTCAAACTAGTGGCTTCGGCTATTTCAGCCACACTTGTTGCTGGCAGGTGTATAAAATCGAGCAAACAGCCATGCAATCTCCATAGACAAACGTTGGCCGTAGAATAACCCATACTGAAGAGCTCAGTGACTTTCAACGTGGCACCGTCATAGGATGCCACCTTCCCAACAAGTCAGTTTGTCAAAATTCTGCCCTGCTGGAGCTGCTCCGGTCAACTGTAAGTGCTGTTATTGTAAAGTGGAAACCTCTAAGAGCAACAACGGCTCAGTCGCGAAGTGGTAGGCCACACAAGCTCAGAACGAGAGCACCGAGAGCTGAAGCTTGTAAAAATCATCTGTCCTCGGTTGCAACACTCATCACCAAGTTCCAAACTGCCTCTGGAAGCAACGTCAGCACAACAACTGTTCGTCGAGAGCTTTGTGAAATGGGTTTCCATGGCCGAGCAGCCAAACACAAGCCTAAGATCACTGTGCACAAGGCCAAGCGTCAGCTGGAGTGGTGTCAAACTCGCCGCCATTGGACTCTGGAGCAGTGGAAATGTGTTCTTTGGGCCTCCCGAGTGGCGCAGTGGTCTAAGGCACTGCATTGCAGTCTGGGAAACCCATGGAGCGGCACACAATTGGACCAGCGACGTCTGGGATAGGGGAGGGTTTGGCTGGCAGGGGTGTCCTTGTCCCATCGTGCACTAGTGACTCCTGTGGCGGACCGGGCGCAGTGTATGCTGACACGGTCGCCAGGTGTACGGTGTTTCCTCTGACACATTGGTGCGGATGGTTTCTGGGTTAAGTGGGCATTATGTCAAGAAGTAGTGCGGCTTGGTCGGGTTGTGTTTCGGAGGGCGCATGGCTTTCAACCTTCGCCTTTCCCGAGTCCGTACGGGAGTTGCAGCGATGAGACAAGACTGTAAATACTACCAATTGGATACCATGAAATTGGGGATTCCAATTTGAGGTGGTAAATCACGCTTCCCCATCGGGCAGTCCTACGGACAAATTTGGGTTTGGCAGATGCCAGAGGAACGCTACCTGCCTGAATGCATAGTGCCAACTGTAATGTTTGGTGGATGAGGAATAATCATTTGGTGCTGTTTTTCATGGTTCGGGCTAGGCCCCTTACTTCCAGTGAAGTGTTCCAACTTCCAACTTAACGCTACAGCATACAATGACATTCTAGAGGATTTTGTGCTTCCAACAGTTTGGGGAAGGCTCCTATCCTGTTTCAGCATGATAATGCCCCCGTGCGTGCACAAAGCGAGGTTCATACAGAAATGGTTTGTCGAGATCTGTGTGAAAGAACTTGCCTGGCCTGCACAGAGCCCTGACCTCAACCCCATCAAAGACCTTTGGGATGAACTGGAATGCCAACAGCGAGCCAGGCCTAATTGCCTAACATCAGTGCCCGGCCTCATGAATGCTCTTGTGGCTGAATGGAAGCAAGTCCCTGCAGCAATGTTCCAACTTCTAGTGGTACGCCTTCCCAGAAGAGTGGAGGTTGTTATAGCAGCAAAGGAGGGACCAACTCCATATTAATGCCCATGATTTTGGAATGAGATGTTCGACGAGCAGGTGTTCACTTTTGGCCATGTAGTGTGTGTCTACCCATGTCTGGCAGATTATCCCACTTTGTTTAGTCACTGACTCTTTCTCTGTGTCTGTCTGTCTGTCTGTGACATGTTTTAATGAAGGGAGGTGATGATGATTGTGCCATCATCATGATTTCATAGGTCAGCCAATTAGCACATTCTTTCTGCTCGAAGGAATTCCATGGAATCCAGCGCTCTGCTCTGTTTGTCATCTCGCAGCCCTGCATTCCTCTCTCTCTCGCTGTGTTTCACTCTCTCTGAGTTTCTCTCTCGCTCAGTTTCACTCTCTCTGTGTGTTTATTTCTCGTCATGTCTCTCTCTCTCTCTGTGTCTCTCTCTGTGTGTCTCTGTGTCTCTCTCTTTTCTCTCTCTTTCTCTTTGTCTGTGTGTCTTTCTTTCTCTCTGTCTTTCTGTGTGTGTCTCTCTCTGCGTGTCTCTCTCTTTCTCTGTCTCTCTCTCTCTCTCTGTGTCTACCTCTCTTTCCATATATATATACAGTGCCTTGCGAAAGTATTCGGCCCCCTTGAACTTTGCAACCGTTTGCCACATTTCAGGCTTCAAACATAAAGATATAAAACTGTATTTTTTTGTGAAGAATCAACAACAAGTGGACACAATCGTGAAGTGGAACGACATTTATTGGATATTTCAAACTTTTTTAACAAATCAAAAACTGAAAAATTGGGCGTGCAAAATTATTCAGCCCCCTTAAGTTAATACTTTGTAGCGCCACCTTTTGCTGCGATTACTGCTGTAAGTCGCTTGGGGTATGTCTCTATCAGTTTTGCACATCGAGAGACTGAATTTTTTTCCCCATTCCTCCTTGCAAAACAGCTCGAGCTCAGTGAGGTTGGATGGAGAGCATTTGTGAACAGCAGTTTTCAGTTCTTTCCACAGATTCTCGATTGGATTCAGGTCTGGACTTTGACTTGGCCATTCTAACACCTGGATATGTTTATTTTTGAACCATTCCATTGTAGATTTTGCTTTATGTTTTGGATCATTGTCTTGTTGGAAGACAAATCTCCGTCCCAGTCTCAGGTCTTTTGCAGACTCCATCAGGTTCTTCCAGAATGGTCCTGTATTTGGCTCCATCCATCTTCCCATCAATTTTAACCATCTTCCCTGTCCCTGCTGAAGAAAAGCAGGCCCAAACCATGATGCTGCCACCACCATGTTTGACAGTGGGTATGGTGTGTTCAGGGTGATGAGCTGTGTTGCTTTTACACCAAACATAAAGTTTTGCATTGTTGCCAAAAAGTTCAATTTTGGTTTCATCTGACCAGAGCACCTTCTTCCACATGTTTGGTGTGTCTCCCAGGTGGCTTGTGGCAAACTTTAAACGACACTTTTTATGGATATCTTTAAGAAATGGCTTTCTTCTTGCCACTCTTCCATAAAGGCCAGATTTGTGCAATATACGACTGATTGTTGTCCTATGGACAGAGTCTCCCACCTCAGCTGTAGATCTCTGCAGTTCATCCAGAGTGATCATGGGCCTCTTGGCTGCATCTCTGATCAGTCTTCTCCTAGTATGAGCTGAAAGTTTAGAGGGATGGCCAGGTCTTGGTAGATTTGCAGTGGTCTGATACTCCTTCCATTTCAATATTATTGCTTGCACAGTGCTCCTTGGGATGTTTAAAGCTTGGGAAATATTTTTGTATCCAAATCCGGCTTTAAACTTCTTCACAACAGTATCTCGGACCTGCCTGGTGTGTTCCTTGTTCTTCATGATGCTCTCTGCGCTTTTAACGGACCTCTGAGACTATCACAGTGCAGGTGCATTTATACGGAGACTTGATTACACACAGGTGGATTGTATTTATCATCATTAGTCATTTAGGTCAACATTGGATCATTCAGAGATCCTCACTGAACTTCTGGAGAGAGTTTGCTGCACTGAAAGTAAAGGGGCTGAATAATTTTGCACGCCCAATTTTTCAGTTTTTGATTTGTTAAAAAAGTTTGAAATATCCAATAAATGTTGTTCCACTTCATGATTGTGTCCCACTTGTTGTTGATTCTTCACAAAAAAAATACAGTTTTAAATCTTTATGTTTGAAGCCTGAAATGTGGCAAAAGGTTGCAAAGTTCAAGGGGGCCGAATACTTTCGCAAGGCACTGTATCTATATCTATATATATATATATATATATTAACATGGAAATATCACATTTATTTAAGTATTCAGACCATCTACTCAGTACTCTGTTGAAGCAACTTTGGCAGCGATTACAGCCTTGAGTCTTCTTGGCTACAAGTTTGGCACACCTATATTTGGGGAGTCTTCCATTCTTATCTGAAGATCCTCTCAAGCTCCGTAAGGTTGGATAGGGAGCGTCGCTGGACAGCTATTTTTAGGTCTCTCTTTCAGATCGGGTTCAAGTCCAGGCTTTGGGTGGGCCTCTCAAGGACATTTAGAGACTTGTCCCGAAGCCACTCATGCATTGTCTTGGCTGTGTGCTTAGTTAGGGTTGTTGTCCTGTTGGAAGGTGAACCTTCACCCCAATCTGAGGTCCTGAGCGCTCTGGATCAGGTTTTCATCAAGGATCGCTCTGTACAGTGCTCCGTTCATCTTTCCTTCGATCCTGACTAGTTTCCCAGTCCCTGCCGGTGAAAAACATTCCCACAGTATGATGCTGCCACCACCATGCTTCACTGTAGGGATGGTGCCAGGTTTCCTCCAGACGCTTGACATTCAGGCCAAGGAGTTCAATCTTGGTTTCATCAGACCAGAGAATCTTGTTTCTCATGGTCTGAGAGTCCTTTAGGTACCTTTTGGAAAACTCCAATCGGGCTGTCATGTGCCTTTTACTGAGGAGTAGCTTCCTTCTGGTCACTCTACCATAAAGGCCTGATTGGTGAAGTGCTGCAGAGATGGTTGTCCTTCTCGATGGTCCTCCCATCGTCACACAGGAACTCTGGAGCTCTGTCAGAGTGACGATCGGGTTCGTGGTCACCTCCCTGACCAAGGCCCTTCTCCGCCAATTGCGCAGTCTACGATACTGGTTCCCAATTGGGAATCAACCCTCCCACGTTCAGCTGAAACGGTGGCGCATGGAACGCAAAAATATTCTTAAAAATATTTAACCTCCACACATTAACAAGTCCAATAGCTCAAATGAAAGATAAACACCTTGTTCATCTAGCCAGCAAGTCAGATTTCTAAAATGTTTTACGGCGAAAACATAGCACATATATATGTAAAACCACCACCAGACACAGCTCATTTCAATAGCCAAAACATGCAATCAACAAACGCAGGATTAAAAAATAAATCGCTCACTAACCTTTTGAAAATCTTCATCAGATGACAGTAATATGACATGTTACACAGTACATATTTTTTTTTCTTCAATAATATGCCATTTATATCCATAAATGTCCATTTACAGTGAGTTCACGTTCAGAAATTACTCAAAAATGCCCGCAGGAAATCTATGTAGCGCGGCAAGATAACGTAAATAGACATCATAAACTTTGACTAAATATACATGTTCTACATATAGTTAGAAAGATACACTGCTTCTTTATGCAACCGCTGTGTTAGATTTATTTTTAACGTTACAGAAATCGCACACTATTCCATATGCTGAGACAGCGCTCAGTTCCAAGCTACATTTCCACGTAATGTTGGAGTCAACAGAAACACAGATTTAAGCATAAATATTCCCTTACCTTCGATGGTCTTCGTTCAGAATGTTCTGGAAGGCTTCATACTTACCCAATACATCGTTTGGTTTCAAGTCTTGCGTCTTTGTATTAGCTACTGCTAATAACATCAGCTGAAATGCACCCAAAACGTCCTCTGGTCCGGAAAAGTTGCGCATCAAAACTTCAAAATTACATATTATATGTCGACTAAACAGGTCAAACTAAGTGCAGAAGCAAGCTTTATGATGTTTTAGACACGCAAAACAAACTTCAATTCAATCGGCCATCGTCTGCTCTTCTCTTGAGTGCTGGAACAAAGGAATGGCTGGGACCAATTCGCGCCCATACGCACAGCCTATTCTCTCGTGGCACGCACTAATTTCACTCCCATAGGGTCATTTCTCGCGGGATTTGAACGATTCAAAGCTCTAATGAAAGAGGACATCTAGCGGAAGAGATAGAAAGTGTCCCCAGAATCATAACTGGTTGGGAAGGGTGGGGGCCATGACGTCAAAGTTGCTCCAACTTTCATGGCCACAAAAAATAGTTTGGAAGAATGCCTGCCCTGTGAGTTCTGCTATACTTACAGACATAATTCCAACGGTTTTAGAATCTTTAGAGTGTTTTCTATCCAATAATAATTTTTATTTGCATATATTAGCAATTTTTGACAGATTTTTTTTCCAGTTTACTAGGGGTACCCAATCTCTCCAAAGGGGGCGTATGTCTGCCATATCCTTAACAGGTTTTAAAAAATCATTTTAGAATAAGGCTGTAACGTAACAAAATGTGGGAAAATGGAAGGAGTCTGAATACTTTCAGATTGCACTGTATATCTGTGTGTCTCTCTCTCTATCTCTCTGTCTTTGTCTCTGTCTCTCTCTATCTCTCTGTCTTTGTCTCTGTCTCTCTCTATCTCTCTGTCTTTGTCTCTGTCTCTCTCTATCTCTCTGTCTTTGTCTCTGTCTCTCTCTATCTCTCTGTCTTTGTCTCTGTCTCACTCTATCTTTGTCTCTCTCTATATCTCTCTCTATCTTTGTCTCTCTATATCTCTCTCTATCTTTGTCTCTCTCTATATCTCTCTCTATCTCTCTCTCTCTCTCTCTCTCTCTCTCTCTCTCTCTCTCTTAACTATGTAATAATAATAATAATAATAATAATAATAATAATTAACTATGTAATAAAGCAAACACAAATACGAGTGTATCGGTCCGCACCTGTACAGGCCGTTGGTCTATACACTCTAAATAGTCTATAAATGAAGATAAAATAGTGCACAGACAAATTGGACTGTTCTCTCCACTAGGGCCCGGTCAGCCAGCTGGTGCGTGTGCTGTGTGTGAAAAAAGTCCAAGTATAAATGGGAAAATAAATTAACAGATAAATATATAGGTTTTCTTTACTTTGGTGTTTCTGCTCCACTGTTTACTCTTTTCTTATCGCAACAGGTCAAAAATGTTGCTGCGATGATTGCACCCTACGGTATTTCACCGAACAGATAAGGAAACTTGTCAATATTTGATTTGTTTCAAAATCTTTTTGGGTCCCTGTAATCTGAGGGAAATATGTGTCTCTATGGTCATACATTTGGAAGGAGGTTAGGAAGTGCAGCTCAGTTTCAACTTTATTTTGTGGGCAGTGGGCACATAGCCTGTCTTCTCTTGAAAGCCAGGTCTGCCTACAGCGGCCTTTCTCAATAGCAAGGCTGTGCTTACTGAGTGTAAGGTCCTGGGTGTCGTGAGGGTGAAATCAGGCGCAGGGAAGCAGAGTTCAATAAAGTGCTTCTTTAATGCACACACGGAGAACTACGGCCCCCCCCAATTACGGGTGCTCAAACCAAATGCCCCAGACACAGGGAAACGAAAACAGTCTAGCACTAAATACACGAACATGTACATCTAATGCAAACACCAGGGTTACAATAATCAATCCCGCACAAAGAACCAGGCGGGCCAGCTGACTAATAAAGCCTCACTAATTATAACCAACTCAAAACAGGTGTACTCAATAAACACATAAGGTGGGGGAGAAAATAATCAGTGGCAGCTAGTAGGCCGGGGACGACGAGCGCCGAGCGCCACCCGAACGGGAAGGGGAGCCACCTTCGGTCGGAGTCGTGATACTGAGTCTGTATATTGTAAATTCTTCCCTCAGTTTTCTATGTTAATGTTAAATGATAGTCGGCCACCGTGTACTTTCTGTTTAGGGCCAAATAGCATGTCAGTTTACATGTTTTCCCAATAGGTAATATCATTTTATTTTTGTTTGATTCTAATTTGATTGGGCCAGATTGTCTGAGTGCTGTTCTGAGGCATTGTCGGGTTGGTAGTTGTTTGTGAATTTAGCGTCAGGACTAGCTGGATGAGGGGACTTTTCTCTATGTTCATCTCATGACATAAAAATAAAGATACCTTTATAGAAAATGACTCAAGTAAAAGTGAAAGTCACCCAGTAAAATACTACTTGAGTAAAAGTCTAAAAGTATTTGGTTTGAAATATACTTAAGTATTAAAAGTAAATGGAATTACTAAAATGTACTTAAGTATCAAAAGTAAAAGTATAAACCATTTCAAATTCCTTATTTTAAGCAAACCAGACGGCACAATTTTCTTTCTTTTTTTTATTGACGGATCGTCAGGGGCACACTCCAACACTCAGACATCATTTACAAACTAAGCATTTGTGTTTAGTGAGTCCACCAGATCAGAGGCAGTCGAGATGATCAGGGATGTTCTCTTGATAAGTGTGTGAATCTGACCATTTTCCTGTCAAAATGTAACAAGTTATTTTGCGTGTCAGGGAAAATGTATGGAGTAAAAAGTACATTATTCTCTTTTGGAATGTAGTGAAGTAAAAGTTGACAAAAATACTTTGTCTACTTGAAGTTTACTGTCATGTTTACTGTCATGGACCATGACTGACAGAACTCATGTAGGATATTTAGATTCTGTTGTAGACTCTTTTTTTGTGGGTGACAACAGAACTAGATCGTCTGCATACAGCAGGAATTGAGTTTCCGTGACATGCAGGGCGAGACCAGGTGTTGTGGACTTTTCTAATAGTCTAATATTCATTTATATACATGTATATGTTAAATAGAGTGGGGCTTAAGCTACAACCCTGTCTAACTTCCCGACCATGAGTAAAGTAGTTTGTTTGTTTGCTTCCCATTTTTATTGCACATTTACTGTTTGTATACATAGATTTGATATAAGCAAACACCACTTTCTGTACAGAAGACCCTCCTTGCCAAAACGGAATCAAAAGCTTTTTCAAAATCAACAAAGCAGGAGTATATTTAGGTTTTAATCTGGTTCACATGGGGGTCAATAAGGGAGTTCAGGGTGTAAATATGATCAGACGTGCGGTAATTTGGCTTTTGGTCAGGACATTATGTTCAATAAGGAAGTCTAGAATTTATAATACTACAAAGTACCTTCCCCAGGCTACTGTTCACACAGATGCCTCTGTCATTTTTAGGGTCAAATGTATCTCCACTCTTAAACACTTCAGGGGATTCATGGTCATGCTACGGCAATCACATACAGTACATATCTGGCAGTAATATTTGCAGTTTCTCCGTCACCCAGAATAATTCCCAGCTTTATGTTATTAGAACATTAGAACATGTACAGAAGTTAGGTATTGATTGAGATATTTTTTTGAAAATAAAACATTTCCTTAATACTTATCTCTCCCCCCTCTCTCTCTCTCTCTCTCTCTCTCTCTCTCTCCTTCTCTCTCTCTGAAGTGGAAATGGATAAGGGCTAGAGGGGTGTGGGGGGGGTCGGGGTCTATCTCCAGACTGGTTCCACTTCGCCAGCATGCGCAATGTTGGACAAATATTTGCTTTGGACAACTTTTTCGCCCCCAAATGGAACAAATCATTTCTAAAATGCCATTGTTTTGTGGACCGTGACATCACGTTGGCATTTCCTCCAAGGCCCCCCTCCCCCTAAAAAGACTGCGTGTTCCTACAAAGTGTTTTCCCCCTTTAATTGAAGAAGGTTGTTTTCTGAGAAGAGGTTGTTCCCAGTGTGCCCTTAGCTTGCCTTTGATGGTATATCGATATCATGTCCGGGTAAACGGTAACCTACCTCACCCATGACTTTTCCCTCATTGAACATTTGGGGGATTTAAAGTAAAAACACTGGCATATAAAGCACAGTGATTACTGTGCCTTAACTGCTGTTGACATTCTGTAGGGAATAGTTTCAATATATATATATATATATATATATATATATATATATAGAGAGAGAGAGAAGTTTCAACATTTGGCTGTGAGTGTACTAGAAAGATAGAAGGTGTCAGTATCCAAATGCAACTTATTTCTCACTGACCACAGGTGAATTGGAAGCATTGCAGCCAGTGCTATTTGGTGTAATCAATAACACTTTGTAAAATCTTTATATTTTAGCTGTAGACTGTGGTATTGGAGTATGGCATCACATAGCCTACCCTTCTGAACCTCACAGCACAATGTTGTCCTTTGTGCATGAATGAACGTACCCATATTCCACTCTAATCAACAGTATTCATTGCAGTAATCCTTTAAATGATGTATTTGCATGCATTATCCGGTGGTAATCCTTTATCTGATGCACATAGTGCTTTTCACTTCCACTGCCTGATCATCTGCTGCTGGAGTTTACCACTGAATCGCATAGTCTTCCTTCACCACCGATAGGAGTAGGAATACCCAGGAGGATTTGCATGTCTTTACTAGTATTTTATCTAGATTGACACTCCACTCTGTAGGAGGGCAGTTCTGTCCCTCAGGCCGATCAAGATTTACAGCTTTCCTGTCAGAGTGGAAGGACTGTGTGATTGCACATGCAAACCGGCAGAAGGGTGTGTGTACGTCTGTGTGTGGGTACGTGTGTGTGTGTGTGCATGTGTGTGTGGTGTGTGTGACTGTGTGTCTGTGTTAATGTGTGTGTGTCCTGGGGGTCATTCGGCGTGTTCTACAGTATCTCTGTATCAGGGGTCATGTCACACGTGTGTCAAAGTGACGATACTGAGATAGCGTGGGTGACAGTGGGGTCGTCCCGGATGAACATCACCAGCCCTGAGGCCCTGTAGTGGCGGCATGCAAAACAACCTCATGAAAATAAGGTTCCACCATCATCAGACACTATCTTTACAGCCTTTCCTTTTACTGATGACACCAGGTCTTCCCTCCGCCTACAGGTTTCCCTCTCCTGCCTGCCTTACGTCTCGGGAAACACCAAAGCATTCCCAGATTCCAAGCCTCTTCACTGGTGATTTCCTGTTTCTGTCTGTGACAATGACCTGCATACACCATAAGGGTCACAACAACTACCCAATAGCAGTTTGTTCCTCTCCCCTCTCTTTTCCTGTTGATCTGGAATGTGTAGAGAGTGAGAGGGAGGCAGGCAGCTGCTGAACGGTGAGCATTGTGTAAGAACATGGATAGTAGGTGTGGCTAGGTAGGTGACATCACAGAATAGGGGTATAAGTCATGGCGCTGGAGAACACTACAGCACCAAGCACCTGTTGCCTCTCTCTCTCTCGCTCTCTCTAGCTGCATCACTCGGGACTGTAAAGCTGTAGCTACTATTACTGTGTGTGTACTCTACTGTCCTGTGGACTCTTGGATATTATTGCAGACTACGTCTTCAGAGATACTCTACCAGAGAATAACTATGGCTCTATCACTGAACTCTCTCACCATCATAACACTCTGTGTGCTCCTGCAGGAGGGTAAGTTCTCATCCTTTGCACTGACTTTTCATTCAACAGATACTTTGTTTAGAACGTATTCTAAGGTGTATGGGTGATACATGACAATGCGGATTTGTATTCTTTAGTCGTAAAGATGACTGACAGTGAGTGTGTATGAGTTTCATTATGCAAGTGCTCCATTTTATTTTCATGAGGTTGTTAAACTGAATATGAGGGGTCATAGTTCAGTTGAGATGTAGAATTGGAGCTCAGGGTTGGTTGAGGTGGTGGGGATCGATCCATGATAACATGATAAAACTTACAATGATGAAAGATGGAGAAACACCTTAAAAAATAAGACATCTTTCACCATGTCAGCTCGAGTATTCGAACCAGGGACCATTCAGCTACTGGCTCCGCGCTCTAACCTTTAGGACACCTGCTGCCCTGATGCTAAAACTCCTGCTGCAGCATGCATGTTTGGTTTTCTCATTACTTAGTTTCACTCTCTGAATGGTAGATCAGTTAATCACAGCTCTGGCAGGTTTACTAATGGGTGGGTGGCTAATGACCATGTTGTGAAGTTACTGCATGACACATGCTGCCTGATACCAGACTCTTTGACCTACTCCCACTGTTCGCCCTACAGAGATATAATACAATGAGAGATCCTGCTAGGTCATACATGCAATCACACTCTCTCTGATAAGATGCAGATTATATAGGCACGGTTCAACTCCTATCACTGCATTTGACTTTAAATAACCGCAGTTGGCAACAAACACAGTCTTTGTTTGACTTGGATAACATTTCATAACAGAGTTATGAATCAAAGTTCAAATGTGTTGAACAAGACCTGATGCATAGGAGAATGGGATGGCAGGTAGCCCACAAGTACTTCTCTGTATCAGTGAAAAGGACTTTTGATTAGGATGTGTTGATGTATATTTGCTCGTTGCTGATTGTCAAATTGCACAGTCATCCAGTGATTTTGCTGAGTTATAACCAGGCTCTTAACCAATGATCCTTTCTGTCTCTATAGGTTTTGGGCTCCCTGTATCCAGCCAGCCTGAGCTCCCTGCCCAGTCCCCGTCCCAGAACAGCCCACACCACACCAGGGTTAAACGATGCTCCTGCAGTAACTGGCTGGACAACGAATGCATCTACTTCTGTCACCTGGACATCATTTGGGTCAACACTCCCAATAAGGTCATCCCCTACGGTCTTGGCAGCCCCCTGTCCCGACGTCGCCGCTCCACCGGGCGATGTGAATGTGCCCACCCAGCCGACAGGACCTGCTCCGGATTCTGCCACAACAGGTGAGCTCACCTTCAAGAGACGAGGAACTTCTACCCTCCTTGCCTCCCTCATCCAACCCTACCCTTTCCCCTCCTTGCCTCCTTGCTAGATACCAGATTGTATCAAGCCAGTGACTATCTGTGGCAGTCAGTCGTCTGTGACCAGCCTGTATCAGGTTGTATCAGGGCTGCTTGTCGAGGAGATGCAGGGAGGAGGCGTATTGTTTTTATGGCTTAGATGTGTAACTAGTGATGGGGGAGGAGAGAGGAGGGGGAGGGAGGATGGATGGATGGGGGAATAGCCTGCATGTTCTGGAGGCTTAGAGCCCCCTTACAGACAGATCCATTAGTCATGACACTATTCTTGGAATGTTTTACCAGCGGGAATGTCTGCTGTATTAATACAGTTATTGCTGTTATGACATACCAAGGTTGAGGATTAGTCTGTGTGTCTCAACAAGGTTTTATCCTGCTCTGTGAAAAGTCACTGAGAACAGGCTGTAGGGCATGCAGTACAGACATTACTGGGTTGAAATCCCTAGTCAACCGTCTCTCACTGCTAGCATTGTATAATCATGTAGTAATGTAGAATCCAGCCTCATGGCCCTTTAGGAGTAGTCGAGATAATGTGTTCTTGGTTTGCTCCCATTTTGACATGGTTGTTCTTTCGGTTTGCAGCTCAGAGAACCCCAGATTCGTAGTGGTAAGCCCCTCAGACCAGACCCTGGAACAGGCTGTTAGCAGTCCAGACACAACCAGCAGCGACCTACTGACCTCTCTCAGGTAAGAGAAAAACAAGATATCATTAAGGACCAGACATTTTCCCAGGCCTAGATTAATCTTATTCCTGTATCCATTCATCTTATTCCTGTCCCAATTGAGGATGTTAACCTGATGTTTCTCTCTTTGTTCTTTACAGAAACACGGTCCGATCCAACATGGCTGCCATAGAGCAGGCTGCTCCCTCTAGGAAGAAGAATGCGTCCAGAGCCAACAGACTGAACATCGGGTAGATGAGGAGGAGGGAGGAAGAGGAGCTGAAAGAGGAGCTTTAAGAGCTCCAGAGCATCCGAACAAAGACCCCCTGGAGGAAACTTAGGGAGTCCTCCCCGGGGAAGACATAGAAGAGAGGTCCTAAGAGAGACCCTGAGAAGAGGGCAAATATGGAACACTGGCTGCCCACTGTTGTATAACACCTAGTAGACTGGATATGGACATTATCTGGATATGAGTCTTGGACTAATCTGGCAAAGAGTCCGATTCGGAAGACTAGGGAGGATCAAGTGTGTCCTCTGTGAACTGTGACAGTCTGGACTAGGATGGTTGCTGACTGTGTGCTGGTCATGGGTTGTCATCATGTCCCAAACATAAATACACTTTCTGTGTCTGAGCACCTGAAATGGGTGGATGCAAGACAAGGCATTCTGGAGTGATGTTAGTCTATGTTTACTTTACAGGCTTACTTCATTAGTGCCTTGAAAATATTGACCACTATTCTCATTTGGATTTGGATCCTTCACCTGTCACACGACATCTACTATATCATAGAATAAAAGATAAAAAAGGATTGTTCCTCTGTATCAGAGATGTATTGCCAGTTTATAGTGATTGCCATGCATGCATTTAAACTACTTGAAATACTTTTGGCACATGAAGGACATTACTTTAAGGGACAGGGAATTACTACACACACACACCTTCCGGTAGCAGCAGATAAAAGCAGGTCTATTGTGATGGCGGAAGTATTTATTGCGCAGCCACTGTTAAATGTTTTGATTGTAGACAGAGCCAAGGCAGCAGACTTCAATGGGTCTGCTCCTTGCCAAATATGCAGTGACTGTTTTTCTGCTTTCAACAAATATCCATTAATGTCCATGTTATTACACATTGGGAAATTAGGACACTGCACTTCTGTTCTAATGCCTTCAAGGGAATGTGTTTTTATGTCCAGTAGACTTTAGATGGGTTAGGCTGACCACAAGGCATTGACTGGAAACGCTACCGTCTTCCACTGATGTTCAAGTCCAATGTCACAATGCTGTGTATTTATGATATGATTATTTATTTATTTGTTTGTGTTTTGTTGAGGAATTTGTGTATCAAAATGCTGGCCTGCGCTTTTGTTTGGCGTACTGTTGCTATCCCTAGAAGGACAATTCACCCACAATAGTCTATTTAGTAGTCAAATACGCTCTGGGAGGTTGAAAGAAATGTTTACTTACGAATTGTTCTATTCCAAGCTATTCATATGATCTATTATCAGCAATTATTTATTTAACTTATTTTTTGGCATATACTTATATATTTGTGTTGTGTGAGCTTATCACTTTTAATGTGTGATGAAATAAATACTAAAATGAATGCTCTTGCTTTGTTTGATTATTTACTAACAATGATAATTGATTCTTGTTTAGTACAGTAACAAATAACTGAGTGAAAGCTAAATTCAAAGCTTTCTTCACACAAATCTCAGATTTCTACATTTTTTAAAGGTCATGAACAGTCAACGTCATATTTTTCATGAACGTGGAGGATATTTGGATGAAACCAGATCAAAGTACGATGACCAAAGAATGAAAAATGACTGTTGCTTGATCATAAAGTTTGATCCTAAAGTTACTGGTCGCCTCCCCCATGTCAAAGACTTGGATTCAGGAGGTGGGATTATCAAGGGGATAGGGTGACATCACCCTAACTCGCATTTTAAAACACCAATGGTAACGTTATATTTTTGTACCTAACTTAAATAAGTACTGCCTTGTAACAAATATCGGAGAAGGCATGTTTGCAGAGGGACGTGGTTTATAAAGCTAGATAGCTACTCTACTGGTGCCAAAATCTGACTGTAGGGTGTCAGCAAATGTAATTAAAAGTTTACACTACTCATCTATAGCAGTGGTCAAGCTGTCAGGCATTCCCTTGGCAGCAAGAGCCTCTCGGTGGATGCTGCAGTGTACCCAAGTGGCATCGGGAGCAACTGCTTGCACCCGCGTTACCACTCCACTATGTCTCCCTGTCATGGCTTTTGCGCCATCAGTACAGATACCAACACATCTTGACCACCAAAGTCCATTTGATGTCACAAAGCTGCCCAGTACTTTAAAAATATCCTCTCCTGGTTTCCAGAAGAGGATGTCTTACTTATTTGACTCCCCATAAATGTAACGGATATATACCAGGAGCTGTGCCAGGCCCCCCATGTCTGTTGACTCATCCAGCTGTAACACATACAATTCACTGGCTTGTATGTGAAGTAGTAATTGTTGCAAAACATCTCCTGCCGTGTCACTGATGCATCGTGAAAGAGTGTTTGATGAAGACATTGTCTGTATAGTTTTTGTTGGCCTTTTCCCCAAGCATTGTCCCAGCCATATCCGCGGCAGCAGGAAGAGTTAAGTAATCCAGAATAGTATATGTCTTGCCTGTCCTAGCCCCTCAGTAGCTCACCACATAAGTCACTTCTAGCCCCTCCTTATTAATGGTATCTGTTGCTTTTTATTCTCGCTAAAAAACTCCTGTGGCTTATTTTTCAAATTGTCATGTTTCGTTTCTCAATGTCTGCGCACGAGTGAATATTTCCAGCGAGAGAGTAACGGTTAATGTGATTGGATGTTAATTATTTGACTAGGCTACCTGTATTTGACATTGTGTTGTTATTTTGCTGAACACTAAATGGTTTAATTGTATTTTTGGCAGTGAAACAAGGCTACTCAGGCGAGAAAAAAAACTGTTTGATTAAAAAAAATATAATGTGAATTAAATTTTAATTTGGCGTACCCCCGACAGGATTGCATACCCCAGTTTGGGAATACCTGATCTAGATTATAGACTCTGTGTTGACTGTTCTAGGAGCCATGCAGTTGAGTTCAGGAATAGGATGAGGACCAGTATTGTCATATGGAGGTCCAAACAGAATTATAGCCAAGCTCGTCCATTATGCTCTGATTGCGATTGATCTACTTACTGCATGCATTATGCAATATCGTTGGGCAACTCAACTCTTCAATTTGTTGTGTATTAAAATACAATTGGTGTTATTTTGCACGTGCAGTATAGTAAACATCTTGATTACCTAACACCATTCAGACCCTCGCTGCCTTACAAAATTATAGATGGAAACAAGCGTTCAGTCAGAGCTTCCATTGCTGTGTGTGTGAGGGGAAGAGGGTTACGCTGGGACAAACAATACTCTCTGTCTCTGCACCTGGGTCAGCATTCGTAGTTCACCCAGTCACCTCCTTTCCTCTCTTCCTCTCGTATTTACACACTGACTTCATTATCGATACTACAGTCCCCCAGCGAGGCTTTACCAACTGTGGTTCAACAGATTACTTAACGTAAGAAACCAAAACAGGATGCTTTTCCTACATTCCGGAGAATTTCCCGACACATTCCTCTGGTGCAGGAGAGAACAGGAGGGAAAAAACAGTGGAAAAACCGCAGCATGTGTGCTGGCAGGGTCACCGATACACAGCTGATATGGATGGAGACTGATTGTGTCCCAGTTACTCACTTGGTTGTCATAACATTGCTGTATTGTTTTCTTTTATTTCATTCTCCTCTCATTTGTTTATCTTTGTGGGAACGTTATGTGTTGAGGGATTTTACCCACAGTATACCTGTGTGTGTGAATGCATGCTTTTGTCTGTTCTCGTTGCGTATACACTGAGTGTACAAAACGTTAAGAACACCTTCCTAATATTGACTTTGCCCTCCATGCCCCTACAGCCTTAATTCGTAGAAGCATGGACCCTTCAAGGTATTGAAAGTGTTCCACTGGGATGCTGGCCATTGTTGACTCCAATGCTTCTCATAGTTGTGTGAAGTTGGCTGTATGTCCTTTGGGTGGTTGTCCATTTTTGATACACACAATTTGTTGAGCGTGAAAAACCCAGCAGTGTTGCAGTTCATGACACAAACCGGTGCACCTGGCACCTACTACCATACCCCGTTCGAAAGGCACATCCATCTTTTGTCTTGCCCATTCCCCCTCTGAACGGCATACACAATCCATGTCTCAATTGTCTCAAGGCTTAAAATCATTTTATAACCTGTCTCCTCCCCTTCATCTACACTGATTGAAGTGGGTTTATCAGTGACATCAATAAGGGATCATAGCTTTATCTGGGATTCACCTGGTCAGTCTACATTATGTCATGGAAAGAGCTGGTGTTCCTTATGTTTTGTACACTCAGTGCATGTGTGTGTGTGTGTGTGTGTGTGTGTGTGTGTGTGTGTGTGTGTGTGTGTGTGTGTGCGCGTGTGTGTGCGCGTGTGTGTGCGTGTGCGTGTGCGTGCGTGTGCGTGTGTGTGTGTGTGTGTATATGCATGTTGGTTTGTCTCAGTGTTTGTATGTTTGCTGTTATTCAACTCCAGCCATAAGGTCCAGCAGTACCCAGACTGCAGACTGTGGTTCCAGAACAGACCGGTATCTGAACATTCCTTTACTTCCTGGGTTTGTTTCAGCCAGGGGACTGTAATGTAGGTGGCTGGTAGGCACCGGAGGGGACATTCTGACAGGGCTATCACGGCTGTTTGAGCCAGTCCCCATCTCTCCTGATACTACTCAGCTATGTGTCTGGGCTGAGAGTAGCTGAGATGAGCAACAAGGAAACACAACAAGGAAACAGGGGTTGGGGATCAGGTTAAAGGTCAAGTTGTCTTAGTGGATAAAAGCCGCCTGATTGTCGTGCCATGCAGGCGGAACGGAAAAGCTCTTTGTGGTAAACAGCCAGTACAGTAGAAAGAACAAACATGGTGACATTTTTGTGACGAGTACTGTATTGCATTCCTCTACGCATACTCACGAAGTCACACAGTCAAACAATGAGCCCTCCTTAGCCGACGATCTCAACATTCCAAGCTTTCTATTCTTGTCCAAGTTTTTGTTACATTCTTAACCATCGTATGTCTTTTGTAACTTGCCAGTACGAAATTGGTCATTGTAATTCAAGTTTACAGTAACCCAGACCACCAAGAACAAACATTTCTTAATCCGTACGAGACACAAACCCGATGTGTTCTTTTTATAAAACACTGTCGGTCAATGAAGCGTCTGTACTGGATGGCATTCCTGCTTGATAGTTTAGATAGCTGTGTTTCTGTACTGTGTCCCGGAATACACTACCAGTCAATAGTTTGGACACACCGACTCATTCAAGTGTTTTTCTTTATTTTACTATTTTATCATTTGAAGAATAATAGTGAAGACATCAAAACTATGAAATAACAGCCAGAAGAGGACTGGCCACCCCTCAGAGTCTGGTTCCTCTCTAGGTTTCTTCCTAGGTTTTGGCCTTTCTAGGGAGTTTTTCCTAGCCACCGTGCTTCTACACCTGCATTGCTTGCTGTTTGGGGTTTTAGGCTGGGTTTCTGTACAGCACTTTGAAATATCAGCTGATGTACGAAGGGCTATATAAATCAATTTGATTCGATACCGACAGAATACGAACAAGTCTTTGATATTAATTACTAGTCTGCAGCTAGGAATTCGGTATCATTGAACGCGAAGAACGACAACCGCCGAAACATCCATTCTACAACGAAATGAATGAATGTCACTCTGAACTATCCACTATAACAGAGAGAGAGCGGGAGAGAGACGGACAATTCTACAAAATAAACAACTTTTCAACAGCGATGAAGACGACACACTGAGTGTAAATATTTATATTGATTGCAATTGTTCCCGAATGAGTGAGTGTGCATGTGCAAAGGATTAGCATTTCCATTGTTCTAATTATTAACTCTGTAGTGACTTCTTAGTCGACCCCCACTTCCCTTTTGTCTAACAAGCCGCGATGCCGGTTTAGCCCACTAGGACACATTCTCCTATCATTTCTTGTAACCATATTTACTTTGTTGTTTTGTTTATGCATTTCTGTGAATTACCTAGTTAGTAATAAATAAATGATTTAAGACAATTGATGTATGGATGACTCATAGTGAAGACTGGGTTCGTGCAGATAACCAACAATTTACGACATTTGGAATGAGACTAACGTGAGGTAAAATAAATAATTCATTAATCAGAAGACTATGGATCAGATATGAAAATATCTGAAAGATTATATTGGGAAATTATAACCTTATAACCTTATAACCTTGTAATCTGAATATTTTCCTTGGTGCCCTGACTTCCTGGTTAATTACGGTTACATGATTAATCAGTCTAATCACGTAATACTAATTACAGAGAATCTTTGATAAAACTAAGTCTTCAATTTAATGATAGTAAAGACACGACAATGGCTACCGCAGCATTCTGCAGCTATATGCCATTCCATCTGGTTTGTGCTTAGTGGGACTATCATTTGTTTTCAACAGGACAATGACTCAACACACCTCCAAGCTGTGTAAGGGCTATTTGACCAAGAAGGAGAGTGATGGAGTGCTGCATCAGATGACCTGGCCTCCACCATGCCCCGACCTCAACCAAATTGAGATGGTTTGGGATGAGTTGGACTGCAAAGTGAAGGAAAAGCAGCCGACAAGTGCTCAGCGTATGTGGGAACTCCTTCAAGACTGTTGGAAAAGCATTCCATTCGAAGCTGGTTGAGAAAATGCCAAGAATGTGCAAAGATGTCATCAAGCCAAACGGTGACTACATTGAAGAATCTCAAATCAAATATATTTAGATTTTGTTTAACACTTTTTTGTTTACCACATGATTCCATCTGTGTTATTTTATAGTGTTGATGTCAGTGCTACAATGTTAATAACCAGACACTGTAAACATCCAACCATCTTCCACTCTATAACCACAGATGTACACCCTCAGACTACAGATGGATATCTTAATTTCCCGTTCACACGTATGAATGACGGCCGTGTCCTGTCCTCTCCAGCATACCAGAGGATGTAGCAGCAGACTGCAGACGCAGGGAGCAGGGGGGATGGTGGCCGGCCAGTACCCATACCTGCATACCACACCATGGCGACAGTGTAGACCATACACACATCCCTGGGATGAGGACCACACACGTATATTGTATGTTTATGCTTTAATGTATCTGCATGTTGTGTGCTACTACTAGACAGGCTACTCTGTGTAATGTCCTGGATGTGGCTTACAATGTTGAAATCATCATACTTCTGTTTACTGCCATCCAAGGTCAATTAGGGCCATTATCAGACCAATGATGTATTTTTTGGAAGGCTGGAGGCTGGAGAGTTGTCAAAACTCACATTGAGTCAATGAGGAAGGCTGTGAAACAGTGAACCAGGCGTTTGCTTTCTTTGGAGAACGATAGAGAACATTGAAACTCCCTCCAAGAAAAATGTGTGCTCAGATTCACGCAAGGTCAGCAAGGCCATGATAATATGTGTTGTTTAGGACAGGCTGACTTCAGAATACAAGGTTGGCACAAGAGGCTTCCTGACGACTTTAATGTTCTGAGTCGAGGGACGGAACTCCCATCTACAGAGCAGGAAGAGACAGGTAGAGATGCTGCCAATAAACAGAAGAGATGCATGGAAGAGGAAGAGAACTAGCCTCACAACTTCGATGAAAGCAAATCTGAAATTGCCTTAATGATTAACAGCTTTTTCATTTTCACTATCACTTTCATTATCACATTATGGATGCACTGAACAGGGTTGCAGCATTCTGTACATCTTGATAAAACGAATCCTAAAGTCAAATTGAAAGGACAAATAAAAAGAAACAAACAGTAGTCATTGTTAGGTGATACATATTTTCAGTATGGAGTGTTGACGTAGTCTCAGTCCAGACATGTCTGTGGGAACAAAGGGACAGAATCCCCCATTCACTGGCTCCATTACAGGAAATGCCTGTTTCCTCAGTGTCCAGGAACTACTGTAGCCCTCTCCATCTCTCTTTGATACACCCCACTACACTTCAACAGTCTACAACCCCTCTCTCCCTCTCCCCCACACACACACACTCTGTCTTAACATGAGGCCAGGAGGTGGTAGTGTTTGTGTTGTGTCTGAAGTGCACCAGGAACAGCTCCTGGCTGGCTGGCTGGCTGGCTGGCTGGCTGGCTGGCTGGCTGGCTGGCAGGCAGGCAGGCAGGCAGGCAGGCAGGCAGGCAGGCAGGCAGGCAGGCAGGCAGGCAGGCAGGCAGGCAGGCAGGCAGGCAGGCAGGCAGGCAGGCAGGCAGGCAGGCAGGCAGGCAGGCAGGCAGGCAGGCAGGCAGGCAGGCAGGCAGGCAGGCAGGCAGGCAGGCAGGCAGGCAGGCAGGCAGGCAGGCAGGCAGGCAGGCAGGCAGGCAGGCAGGCAGGCAGGCAGGCAGGCAGGCAGGCAGGCAGGCAGGCAGGCAGGCAGGCAGGCAGGCAGGCAGGCAGGCAGGCAGGCAGGCAGGCAGGCAGGCAGGCAGGCAGGCAGGCAGGCAGGCAGGCAGGCAGGCAGGCAGGCAGGCAGGCAGGCAGGCAGGCAGGCAGGCAGGCAGGCAGGCAGGCAGGCAGGCAGGCAGGCAGGCAGGCAGGCAGGCAGGCAGGCAGGCAGGCAGGCAGGCAGGCAGGCAGGCAGGCAGGCAGGCAGGCAGGCAGGCAGGCAGGCAGGCAGGCAGGCAGGCAGGCAGGCAGGCAGGCAGGCAGGCAGGCAGGCAGGCAGGCAGGCAGGCAGGCAGGCAGGCAGGCAGGCAGGCAGGCAGGCAGGCAGGCAGGCAGGCAGGCAGGCAGGCAGGCAGGCAGGCAGGCAGGCAGGCAGGCAGGCAGGCAGGCAGGCAGGCAGGCAGGCAGGCAGGCAGGCAGGCAGGCAGGCAGGCAGGCAGGCAGGCAGGCAGGCAGGCAGGCAGGCAGGCAGGCAGGCAGGCAGGCAGGCAGGCAGGCAGGCAGGCAGGCAGGCAGGCAGGCAGGCAGGCAGGCAGGCAGGCAGGCAGGCAGGCAGGCAGGCAGGCAGGCAGGCAGGCAGGCAGGCAGGCAGGCAGGCAGGCAGGCAGGCAGGCAGGCAGGCAGGCAGGCAGGCAGGCAGGCAGGCAGGCAGGCAGGCAGGCAGGCAGGCAGGCAGGCAGGCAGGCAGGCAGGCAGGCAGGCAGGGAGGGAGGGAGGGAGGGGAACATTCCCTGGTCCCGGATGGGTGGAATACAGAGGAGATACAGCAGATAGATAGGTGCTATCATTAACAGGGAGGCATCCATTAGATGTCTACACTGGGTTATGTGGTCATGATTTCACTTCACTGAGGTTTTTGTTGGATGCTTAAAGTGCAGTGAACCCTGCTATGTTACTGTAATGAGCTACTGTCCAGTAATAATACCTGTTATGTTACTGTAATGAGCTACTGTCCAGTAATAATACCTGTTATGTTTCTGTAATGAGCTACTGTCCAGTAATAATACCTGTTATGTTTCTGTAATGAGCTACTGTCCAGTAATAATACCTGTTATGTTACTGTAATGAGCTACTGTCCAGTAATAATACCTGTTATGTTTCTGTAATGAGCTACTGTCCAGTAATAATACCTGTTATGTTACTGTAATGAGCTACTGTCCAGTAATAATACCTGTTATGTTTCTGTAATGAGCTACTGTCCAGTAATAATACCTGTTATGTTACTGTAATGAGCTACTGTCCAGTAATAATACCTGCTATGTTACTGTAATGAGCTACTGTCCAGTAATAATACCTGTTATGTTTCTGTAATGAGCTACTGTCCAGTAATAATACCTGTTATGTTTCTGTAATGAGCTACTGTCCAGTAATAATACCTGTTATGTTACTGTAATGAGCTACTGTCCAGTAATAATACCTGTTATGTTACTGTAATGAGCTACTGTCCAGTAATAATACCTGTTATGTTACTGTAATGAGCTACTGTCCAGTAATAATACCTGCTATGTTACTGTAATGAGCTACTGTCCAGTAATAATACCTGTAATGAGCTACTGTCCAGTAATAATACCTGTTATGTTACTGTAATGAGCTACTGTCCAGTAATAATACCTGTTATGTTACTGTAATGAGCTACTGTCCAGTAATAATACCTGTTATGTTACTGTAATGAGCTACTGTCCAGTAATAATACCTGTAATGAGCTACTGTCCAGTAATAATACCTGTTATGTTACTGTAATGAGCTACTGTCCAGTAATAATACCTGTTATGTTACTGTAATGAGCTACTGTCCAGTAATAATACCTGTTATGTTACTGTAATGAGCTACTGTCCAGTAATAATACCTGTTATGTTACTGTAATGAGCTACTGTCCAGTAATAATACCTGTTATGTTACTGTAATGAGCTACTGTCCAGTAATAATACCTGCTATGTTACTGTAATGAGCTACTGTCCAGTAATAATACCTGTAATGAGCTACTGTCCAGTAATAATACCTGTTATGTTACTGTAATGAGCTACTGTCCAGTAATAATACCTGTTATGTTACTGTAATGAGCTACTGTCCAGTAATAATACCTGCTATGTTACTGTAATGAGCTACTGTCCAGTAATAATACCTGTAATGAGCTACTGTCCAGTAATAATACCTGTTATGTTACTGTAATGAGCTACTGTCCAGTAATAATACCTGTTATGAGCTACTGTCCAGTAATAATACCTGCTATGTTACTGTAATGAGCTACTGTCCAGTAATAATACCTGTTATGAGCTACTGTCCAGTAATAATACCTGTTATGAGCTACTGTCCAGTAATAATACCTGTTATGTTTCTGTAATGAGCTACTGTCCAGTAATAATACCTGTTATGTTTCTGTAATGAGCTACTGTCCAGTAATAATACCTGTTATGTTACTGTAATGAGCTACTGTCCAGTAATAATACCTGTTATGTTTCTGTAATGAGCTACTGTCCAGTAATAATACCTGTTATGTTACTGTAATGAGCTACTGTCCAGTAATAATACCTGTTATGTTTCTGTAATGAGCTACTGTCCAGTAATAATACCTGTTATGTTACTGTAATGAACTACTGTCCAGTAATAATACCTGTTATGTTACTGTAATGAGCTACTGTCCAGTAATAATACCTGTTATGATTCTGTAATGAGCTACTGTCCAGTAATAATACCTGCTATGTTACTGTAATGAGCTACTGTCCAGTAATAATACCTGTTATGTTTCTGTAATGAGCTACTGTCCAGTAATAATACCTGTTATGTTACTGTAATGAGCTACTGTCCAGTAATAATACCTGTTATGTTACTGTAATGAGCTACTGTCCAGTAATAATACCTGTTATGTTTCTGTATTGAGCTACTGTCCAGTAATAATACCTGCTATGTTACTGTAATGAGCTACTGTCCAGTAATAATACCTGTTATGTTACTGTAATGAGCTACTGTCCAGTAATAATACCTGTTATGTTACTGTAATGAGCTACTGTCCAGTAATAATACCTGTTATGTTTCTGTAATGAGCTACTGTCCAGTAATAATACCTGTTATGTTACTGTAATGAGCTACTGTCCAGTAATAATACCTGTTATGTTACTGTAATGAACTACTGTCCAGTAATAATACCTGTTATGTTACTGTAATGAGCTACTGTCCAGTAATAATACCTGTTATGTTACTGTAATGAGCTACTGTCCAGTAATAATACCTGTTATGTTACTGTAATGAGCTACTGTCCAGTAATAATACCTGTTATGTTACTGTAATGAGCTACTGTCCAGTAATAATACCTGTTATGTTACTGTAATGAGCTACTGTCCAGTAATAATACCTGTTATGTTACTGTAATGAACTACTGTCCAGTAATAATACCTGTTATGTTACTGTAATGAGCTACTGTCCAGTAATAATACCTGTTATGTTTCTGTAATGAGCTACTGTCCAGTAATAATACCTGTTATGTTACTGTAATGAGCTACTGTCCAGTAATAATACCTGTTATGTTTCTGTAATGAGCTACTGTCCAGTAATAATACCTGTTATGTTACTGTAATGAACTACTGTCCAGTAATAATACCTGTTATGTTACTGTAATGAGCTACTGTCCAGTAATAATACCTGTTATGATTCTGTAATGAGCTACTGTCCAGTAATAATACCTGCTATGTTACTGTAATGAGCTACTGTCCAGTAATAATACCTGTTATGTTTCTGTAATGAGCTACTGTCCAGTAATAATACCTGTTATGTTACTGTAATGAGCTACTGTCCAGTAATAATACCTGTTATGTTACTGTAATGAGCTACTGTCCAGTAATAATACCTGTTATGTTTCTGTAATGAGCTACTGTCCAGTAATAATACCTGTTATGTTACTGTAATGAGCTACTGTCCAGTAATAATACCTGTTATGTTACTGTAATGAGCTACTGTCCAGTAATAATACCTGTTATGTTACTGTAATGAACTACTGTCCAGTAATAATACCTGTTATGTTACTGTAATGAGCTACTGTCCAGTAATAATACCTGTTATGTTACTGTAATGAGCTACTGTCCAGTAATAATACCTGCTATGTTACTGTAATGAGCTACTGTCCAGTAATAATACCTGTTATGTTACTGTAATGAGCTACTGTCCAGTAATAATACCTGTTATGTTACTGTAATGAGCTACTGTCCAGTAATAATACCTGTTATGTTTCTGTAATGAGCTACTGTCCAGTAATAATACCTGTTATGTTACTGTAATGAGCTACTGTCCAGTAATAATACCTGTTATGTTACTGTAATGAACTACTGTCCAGTAATAATACCTGTTATGTTACTGTAATGAGCTACTGTCCAGTAATAATACCTGTTATGTTACTGTAATGAGCTACTGTCCAGTAATAATACCTGTTATGTTACTGTAATGAGCTACTGTCCAGTAATAATACCAAGATCACAATGCTTAGTATGAATGGTGCTTCCAATGAAGATGTGAATGGACTATAAGGCCAACATTTACATTTTAGTCATTTAGTAGACGGTCTTATCCAGAATGTCTTAGTGCATTCATCCTAAGATAGCTAGGTGGGACAACCACATATCACAGGCATAGTAAGTAAGTCCCTGAGTAAAGTAGCTATCAGCAGTCACCACCACCAAGGTCTCAGGCCATCTCCTTCCAGACTGCTGGAGGTCTATACTCAGTTACTTATTAAGAATTTCATCACCTTCTCAAAGCTGCGGGAGGGCGACCTAGCTCCTGTATGCGCCCCAGAGAGAGATTTGTCAGAATGTGTCTATCATTATTAACCATCTAATGTTCTACAGTCAACCAATATGCTACGTGTTTTTTGATTTGCTGAGGCACTTCATGGAGTTGAACTGTCTCCTACCTTTCATCAGTGTCATTTATCTTCACCTGATCAGTATTCACAGACTTCATAAACAAACATTTGTATTTCTTACCTGCAACAGTGTTAAATAAAGTTAAATAAATGTTAACTAAAAAAAGTACAAAAATAATCAAGTTGAAATATTTCTCTGTGGTTGTCTTTTTCAAGTGGGCTATACAAATCTTGACAAATGTGTAAGAACTTTCTTAAAGCTGGTTTCAGATGCGCTCACACATCGTCAATATTTTACAACACATTTAAACAAGTCACTAAATGTGAATAAGAAGTTTCTGGGAATCCTTCTATTTCAGGTAAATCTGGGTTCTATAATGGTCACATTTCCTCAGTGAAATACATTAAGATCTACAGGAAATGATAAAGGTGGAGGATTCGTTCTTGCCATAACCAAATGTACAGTAACTGAAGCCTGACTGACTGCTATCTGTGAAGGAATGGCAGTTTATGTGTCACGGATCCCCTGGTACTGCTGCTCATTCTGTTCACCAGTTCTGGAGGTCTACTTCACCGGCTTTCTAGGCTTCACTGAATGGGATTCATTATCATCAACTGTCTTGTCTGATTACACACACCTGGTTCCCATTGCCCCATTTCCCCTATATATGTGCCCTCTGTCTTTGTCGATTATTGTTCCCATGTCCATTGGTGGTGTGAGTACCTATGCGTTGGTGCAGCTGTTATGCTGCGTGCTTTATATATTGTCTATTACGGGTATTGTCCCGTGTCGTTCAGCGAGGTTTACCCTCGCTCTTTTGTTTGGGTACAGCCCAGTGTTTTGTATATGTGTTTGTTTTGGGTGTATTAAAAACCCTTATTGTGCATTCCTGCGCCTGTCTCCAAATCCTTTATACCAGCGTGACATTATGTCTGATATAATCACTTTCCTGTGGCGACACACATCATTCTGGATGACAACCATGTCTAAATTCAATATACTTATTATGGACGTGAAGACCCATGGACAAAAAAAGGACAGAAAGACAAAGTAGTTACTACTGAGTAGTATTGTAGAATTACACATGCACTTATCATTTACAGTTTAGAAATGAAAGCACTTCATATATCTAGTTCCCCAATTTGAAGGTCTCGTAAGTATTTGTACAAATTCACTGATATGTGTATTAAAGTTGTCAAAAGTTGTGTTTTTGCTAGCACACAATGACTACATCAAGCTTGTGAAACTACAAACTTGTCGGATGGATTTGCAGTTTGTTTTGGTTGCGTTTTAGATTATGTTGTGCCCAATAGAAATGAATAGTAAATCATTTATTGTCACGTTTATTGTAAATAAGAATAGAATATGTTTCTGAACACTTGCAGTATATGTGGATGCTACCATGATAACGGATAATCAGTGATGAATCGCGAATAATGATGAGTGTGAAAGGCTTAAATATCAACCCCCCCAAAACGAACCTCCCCTAAACTCCCCTGCTAACCTCCCCTGCTAACCTCCCCTGCTAATCTCCCCTGCTAATCTCCCCTGCTAACCTCCCCTAATCTCCCCTGTTTTTGGTATTGGTGAGAAGTTCATGTTTTGTACACTCCCTGTATCCGTAAAGTCTAGTCTGATTGTCATAGTCTATTGTGGTTGTTTGTCTGATTGCCCTTGTTTGTTCAGCCATAGATAATCTCATAGTTGTCTAAAGTGATGTAACTATTACAAACTGATTTCTAAGGAGGGCTCATTGTCCTTTGTAGGATCACGGCCATATGTACGAATCAACACCATCTCACAAACCCAAGAATACCACAGCCTTGTCAAAGTGAATGGTTTCCAATCGGACAGAATGCCTCTTACCATGTAAGGGAACTCATCGCCTCTGAGCACAGCTAACAAGGGGAAATGAGGTGAGGAAGAAGGTCAGAGTTTAGCTGTCATCATTGTTACATTTAGCTACACTAGCTGTCATGATCATTGTTGGCCTTTTACACATAAGCCCACTGGAATGTTCATGACTTGATGACAAAGAACCATTTTTCTTAACATTCTGTTCACATTCCTTGTGTCATATAGCGATAATTCCCTGGAACAGTTTAGTCATATGAAATCCAATAATGGTAATTATAGGGTAATGATGTCTACGAATGGGATTCTAACTGCACTATAAGAAATAATTTATAGTAACAATCCATAACATTGCCATACTGTTGAGTTGATATATTTAAAAAATATGCTTTAAAGAGGTTTTATTGTCACAGATACTGGACAGGTGCAGTGAAATGTGTTTATTTTTACAGCGCTAGCCATAGAAGTATGACGCCCCTGGAGCAATTTATGGTCAAGTGCCTTGCTCAAGGGCTCATCCACAGATTTTCCCCCTTGTCAGCTCAGGTATTCAAACCTGCGACCTTTTGGTTACCTGTCCAACGCTCTAACCGCTAGTACTAGCTGGTGACATCATTGGCCTTTCATTTGAACCCTGTGACATCTCTGTAACCCTGTTCTTACTTCTAGACAAATCTCCCATCTACATCTACCTGTCTTGCGGGCTGCTGGTGGCCTTTCTTTAGACAGGTGATGTCAATGCTGCAGGCAAGAAGGTGGCACCATGCACTACCTATGTCTTGGCTGGCAGACAGGGCACAGTGCTACTCTGTCTCCTGGTCATCTCTGTTGAACACCTCACCAGATCTAGGGATTCCAGAGTGCCATAAATACCGACCCAATTTCATTCTACTCTAGTTCTATTGATTGATTTTCTATGAAAGCATTTTGCACCATTTAAGATGCCAAACACACATGGGTTTAGATTAGAAGACACTATTTTAAGACGGATACAGCTTACACTATGGGAGCATAAGAATATAATTCTTTGCTGTAGCAAATCTATTCTATTTCTATCCCTATGCTCAGCACACACTCACTACCATGGTGTATGATAGTTTGATCCGGGCTGGTCCATTGAAGCTGGCAATATGGGGATGTTCCACCTGGATGATTTGCATCCTAATGGCATCCTTATTCACCCTTCCAATAAGTCATACAGGGAAACATCCTAATTATGCTGTTAGTCTTGTAACCTCAACATCAGTGTTGAGACATGACATTTTCATGGCCTTCCTGTACAGTCACCTGTGGCATTGAAAGGTCCACAACATTAGTAGCTAATCTCCATCTAATCTGGATAGGAGGATTCCCCATGGGTTTCTTCCTTCTTCCTGGTTGGTGAACACGTGGATGGACGGAGACACACACACAGACACACACACACACATGGATGCATGTGGTTGGACGCACACTAACATACACTCACAAACACACAGACATGCACACAAGCACATACGCATGCATGAACACACACACACACACACACACACACACACACACACACACACACACACACACACACACACACACACACACACACACACACACACACACACACACACACACACAAACACAAATTTAGATAAAAAGGGTTTTACCTTGAACCAAAAAGGGTTCTCCTATGGGGACAGCTGAAGAACCCTTTTGGAACCCTTTTTTCTAAGAGTGTACACAGTAATACCTAGTTCATCCACATATTTATCACATTCCACTGAGGCACTTAGCACTTTATGAGTTAACTAGGTCACTAGACAAAACCCAATCAAATGTATGACTGTGTATGTGCCCTAAATAGAATGTGAATTATAGGATGAGCGTCTGCTAAATGGCTACAATGTAAAAATGTAAATATTATTCTTAACAACATACTCCAGTACTAGATAAATTACAGTAACCAAGCCACTGGCCAGAGCCTATCAGAGACCTACTTCTACACCAGGCCTGAGTTCTCTGGTTGGCATTCATCGTCTACACTACTGGGTGGATACCACCCAAATACCACAGCCTCAGACGCATTGTTTTCACTTTCCACTCTAAGTTTATCTGACATTTTCCAGACGTTTGAGCCTCCTAATTTTAGTCTTTAGAACCCTTGGTTGAAAACAATAACCTAGCCTCAAATAACTTCTGTTATCAAGGTTCCATGATGCATCAGGGGCCTCAGGATACAGGTTGTCAACCTCGGTTCTGAAGAGAGGAGGGAAAAGAGGAGGGAAAATGAGGACGAGAGTCCTTTGTTCATCCCTGATGTGTTGAGTGGTGAGGAGGAGTTTGGTTGTGGCACTGGTGCATTTCGGGTGATGTGATGGAGGTGGTTCGGTGAACCATGCTCTGTTCAACCTTGCCTGAGACTTGACGTTTGTGTTAGCTCCTCAAGCTTTAGCTTCAGGATAAACCTCAGCAGGCTAATACAGTATAGCACGCAGGTGACCCTGTTGGATCACAGAAGGGAGGGGCAGTGCTTCCTTTAGCGAAACCATAGTGAGACCCTCCCCTGTCTGGTATAGGTTGGCATGCAAAGAGCAGACACACATGGCCCTGGCACGCAGGGCAAAAACATGCGCTCATTTCCCTGCCCAATCTCCCACTGCCAGGGCAGTGACTCATCAATGACTAGGATTAGTGTATAGAGCAGTAAATGTCCACGATTGAGTTTCTTGTAAGACGGGCTAGTTTTCTGGCTACCTGTCCGTTCTTGACAAGATCAGAAACTTTCGATAATTTGTTGGCTGTGTTGGATTAGTAGCTATTTATTATGTCTACTTAAAAAAAAATATATATATTAAATCACCTTTTTGGCCTTGATAATAAGAAACTAACACTGTGAAATCATTTAGCTTTGTGTTTCAGACAAACATGCAGATTTCGCCCATGAGAGACTACAACGACTGTGTCATAAATAACTGCAAAAACACCTACTATACTATATGTCATAAATAAGTGCATAAATACCTACTATATGTCATAAATACCTACTATATGTCGTAAATACCTACTTACTATATGTCATAAATACCTACTATATGTCATAAATAAGTGCATAAATACCTACTATATGTCATAAATACCTACTATATGTCATAAATTCCTACTATATGTCATAAATACCTACTTACTACATGTCATAAATACCTACTATATGTCATAAATACCTACTTACTATATGTCATAAATACCTACTATATGTCATAAATACCTACTATATGTCATAAATACCTACTTACTATATGTCATAAATACCTACTATATGTCATAAATACCTACTATATGTCATAAATACCTACTATATGTCATAAATAAGTGCATAAATACTTACTATATGTCATAAATACCTACTAGATGTCATAAATACCTTCTTACTCTATGTCATAAATACCTACCACTATACCTACTATATGTCATAAATACCTACTATGTCATAAATAAGTGCATAAATACCTACTATATGTTATAAACACGTACTATATGTCATAAATACCTACTATATGTCATAAATAAGTGCATAAATACCTACTATATGTCATAAACACCTACTATATGTCATAAATACCTACTATATGTCATAAATAAGTGCATAAATACCTACTATATGTTATAAATAACTCACACATGTGGAGGTGTGCAAATGTTTTGTTAATCAAAGCTACATTTTAACAGACGGATTAAACATCAAGAGCCTGGTTTAGGACTGTTATATTTTCAGCTAATGGCATTGCGTCAATTGTGTTTGTGAAGAAATATTTAAGTGCTTTTTCAATGATGAAATCCCTGTGTAGTACGTGTCCTCCATCCATTACAGGACTCTGCCTGTAATCCTGGCCACCGCCCTCACATCTCCAGTCCTCTCTGACATCACAAACATGTCCTCCTTCTGTCTCCCAGTGCCATCTGATTCCCCAGAGAAAGCCTTCCATGTATTATAATAATTTTTAATAGGATAAGCACTCCACTCCCTCAAGTGTTTGATTTTGAAGTCATCAGAAGTATTGACAAGGCTCTGTCTCCGGTTTCCATTGTCATGTGGAGATAAAACAGTCAGGAATCACTCTGTCTGCTACTACAACTACTGTCCTTCGGTGAGGTCATGTGTCTATTGTTAACCACACAGGGAGGGCCTGGGGAGGGGAGGACGTGCATCTGCAGCGTTTCACTTCAGCAGGAGATTAGTCAGACAATAATAAATACCTTGTAATACCTTGTCTGTGTGGGGAGATAAAATCCCTGTTGAGCGGACGCTCAAGATCATAACTCATGTTCTTATGCAGACCAGGTGCCACCTACCCCCTGACATTTCCTACAAGTACACCAGTTAATACCAATTGCTGTTATGCAATTGTGTAAAATGTTAAATGAATGTATGATGCTTTTATTGTAATTTAGAATTCATCATCATTACATTAACAGTTTGCCTATGTAGAGCTTTGAGATAACACTAATGAAAAGTTCTATTCAAATTACATGCACTATTATAGAAGGTAATCAAGCTACTCTTTCTTCTGACTGCAGCCAAAGCAACGATGACCGAGTGACGATGAATCACTGAAGATAAGGTTTAAAAATGGAGAGAAAAGAAAAGAGAGCGGTGGACAGACAGTGGCTATATTGTGTTCTGATATCACTTTAATCTGTCCTGATGAAGGCCATTGTCATGTGTTCGTTCTGAAGGACATCAACAGAGCTGTGAGTCATGATCCAACACTAATCTTTACTTGACATGGATATGGTGGTTGTGGCTAGTATAGTTCTACTGACATCATAAATACTTTCCACAATGGGGAGCTTACGGTTCCTCCTTCTACCTTAAGCCAAGGTAAGGCTTATTATCAAGAAGCTAGTTTTCCCTTCTCTCTAAATTGAACTTGTCCTTATCCTCTCTGGAATATATATATATATATATATATATATATATATACATATATATATATATATATATATATATTTTTAGCTTTGTGGTGTGGTGAGTGTGTAATAAGTTCCAAGGATACCTACATGGTGCACATTGAGCATTGTGAGAATAGGTGACCTATCATATACATATCACTTCTGCTTATGCGTGCCAGCTGCATTGTCATACTGTACAAAACTTTTGTGTCATTTTGCTCTAGTTTTCAGCTGAAAAAAATAGCATTCTTGGTTGGCGTCTGTAAGAGTGTTTGACAATGTCTTCGTGCCTCGGAGTCCACATGTTGCACATGATGTGTAGGGATAAATATGTACAGGAATGTATGAGCACAGTGCAGTAGGTCTCTAAGTGGGTCTTGGTCTTGCAGTGAGTCTTGCGATGTGGAGATGAATTCTTCAAAAGTGACAGTGTGGAATTCATTGTTTACGTTGCAGAGCGTTGTGTGATAAGACCAGTATGCTGGTCCAGCACTTTGACACTCAGTTATGAGAGGGCATTTACAGTGCTTTACGATAATACGCAATGATAGGAAGAAACTAAACAGCATTCTTGTAAGCACACTTGACCCCAAAGCCTGAGGTCAATAGACTACCAGGTTTACTGTATATTGTACTAAGTAGGCCAATCGTTAATTAATACAGTAGAAGAGTGCTGCGAGTCTGTGGTTGAGTGGTTACACTCCACGCTCTTGGCAAATGTATCGCAACCTCTGCTTCCTATCTGGCAGCTGAACACAAGAGCCCCTGCAACCTCTACAAAACAATATCTTACCAGGTTACATACTGTAACACAAAGTAACATACACTCTGAATGTCAATCTAAGGTGAAAGTCCTTTGGTAACCATTCCTTTACCTGCAGTGCATTCAAAAGTATTTAGACCCCTTCATCCCGTTTCCATTGACATAATTTGGAAAGGCACACACGTCTATATAAAGGTCCCACAACTGACAGTGCATTTCAGAGCAAAAAAAGATGAACGGAGCAAAGTACAGAGAGATCCTTGATGGAAACCTGCTCCAGAGCACTCATAACCTCAGACTGGGGACAAGGACCGTAAGCACACAGCCAAGACAACGCAGGAGTGGCTTCAGAACAAGTCTCTGAATATCCCTGAGTGGCCCAGCCAGAGCCCGGACTTGAACCCGATCGAACATCTCTGGAGACCTGAAAATAGCTGTGCAGCGACGCTCTCCATCCTGATAGAGCTTGAGAGGATCTGTGGAGAAGAATGGGAGAAACTCCCCAAATACTGGTGTGCCAAGCTTGTAGCGTCATACCCAAGAAGACTCAAGGCTGTAATCAATGCCAGCCAAAGGTGCTTCGACAAAGTACTGAGTAAAGGGTCTGAATACTTACGTAAATGGGATATTTCTAAAAACCTGTTTTCACTTTCATTATGGGGTGAGTAGATTGATGAGGGGAAAAAAACTATTTAATCAATTTTAGAATAAGCCTGTAACGTAAGAAAATGTGGAAAATGTGAAAGGGTCTGAATACTTTCCGATTGCACTGTGTATAGATTGGCCCATGGGCTGAGGACTACAGGAAGTCAGACCGACAGAATGTATTGAATCAGACCAGTTACTGTGCTGCTGGATAATATTATGGGATATGGGCTCTGTTTGCTTTCTGTTGCATAATCACAGCTTGAGAAGTGTATCAAAACAGGCTTGGCATTAGAAAAGGAGTCTTTAGAGGAATAAGATAAGGGTTGTGTCTAGTCTCATGCCGCTGTGGGTAGAGACTAACGTAGGAGCTTATTAGCATTGGCCCACAGTGGTACTACACCAGTAGCGATGAGATTTGAGCACATATCATTGGGAGAGGAACAGGACATGACATCTGGCACCGCTTAAGACAAGTCCATATTTGGGTAAACGTTATTTCATACAGGCAGCGTCGGTTTACTTGGGGAGCTGTTAGAAATAATTAACCAAGACCCTTCATCCTTCCCTAAACCATGGCATTCTTTGTTGAGTATTGAGCTGACCAAACTCCATGGGATAGGAGGACATGGCATGACGTCTGGCACTGCCTCAGAAAAGTCCATATTTGGGTGGCGTTATTTCTTCATGACAGCGTTCTGTGTGGGACGATGAAGTTGGGGTGAGATTGGGCGGGATCAGAAATAAGTATCCAAGTTCCTCCTCTATCCATCCATCCACCTTTGTGACACCTATTTTCCGTCAACTCAACCGTGGCATTCTACATTCTCCACCAAATCATCCCAATTAGACACAGGAAATAAATGTATGTTCAGGAGAGACATGCCAACAGCTGTAATACAATGTACTGACCTATTTATATTCTAAGACATTTGGCAGAACCGAGCCAGGCATTACATGTATTGTGTACATTCTATGCACCATGAAATGGCCTGATTATCAGGCACATTTATAGTAAGTCTGTTTTAAGGCTTGGTGGGTACAACATTTCCTCTGTTTGTTCAATGGTTTCAAATATGATATGTGGGTGTTGTGTATTAAATCACATTGTTGATTCATGAAATACACATTTTTAGAGGAAACGAGTGCAGGGTGTAGCACTGCACCCCGTAAAAGGATTCAAGGTCTATATGAAAAAATACCACAAAAGAGAGGAAGAATCGTTCAATGAGGTGATGCAACAGAGAACCAAAAGTCTGACCTGTGGTTGACTGTTTGGTCTTATTAATAGCCTCAACATTAGAATGAGACAGCCAACATTTCCAATCATTGTGATTTCATTTGTAACTATTTCTGGTTGACTGTTGCTGAAGAAAATACTGTGGAGAAAAATCTGACAGAGGGCAGAGAGAGGGCAGAGGGAGGAGGGGTGGAGGGGTGAATGGAGTGAGACACTGCCATACAGTACAGTTTTGTGACACAGCTGTCTAGCATAACTCACCCAGCTGTCAGCTTACCTCATCACATCTGGACGAGCTCAGTACGCCCATCTGCATGCAGGATCAGGGTCAGGGTGCACCCAAATAGCCACCCCCACCTGTTTATCAACCAATCACCTAGGATAACCACATCCACTTCCTATGGAATCCCACCAGTCTATCAACAACAGCCTAGCCGATTACACAGGGATAAACCTGTCCATCTCGCAAATCCTTATTCCCAAATCCTTCTCCACCCCCCACCCCCAGGTCAGGAACCCCGGTCAGAAACACCCTAACTGAAGGGAAAGACTGCTATTATTAGATCTCTGGGCGGGAAACAAGAGGGAAACATGGATAAACTGGGCCCTAAAAGAAGGTCACAAATACAATTTCTCTTTGTGTTACTTTTTCCTCCTGTTACTCAACAATCACATTACAATTCACAACAAGTAGTGAAACTCGTCAGCAGAGACTGCACTGTAAAGAGAAAACACCTCTGACTGGGAATGTCCGCAGCCCAAATTCTCACAGCAAACAAGGGTAGTTTGGTGTATTTACTTTCTAATGCCAGTCTAACAAAAGACACATTAATTGTATCATGGCTGGATTGAATACAAACATTATTGCTAAACAGCTTCTGTTATCAAACCCTGGCATCGATGTAGAATAGAGTAAAACTTGAGTTCCAATTTCACTTCCTATTAGCCAAACAATGTTCTTGTCATGCTTTGTGTGTTCTGATAAGCTACCCAGGAAAGGGCAAAAAATAGCCCATATTAAACAGGAATGCCTACAGGGGAGGTGTTGCTGTATATGTTCAGAGCCATAGTCCTGTAATGCTTAGAGAGGACCTCATGTCTAATGTTTCAGTAGTGGAAAACGTACCCAATTGTCATACTTGAGTAAAAGTAAAGATAGCTTAATAGAAATTGACTCAAGTAAAATGAAAATCACTCAGTAAAACACTACTTGAGTAAAAGTCTAAAAGTATTTGGTTTGAAATATACTTCCGTATCAAAAGTAAATGTAATTGCTAAAATATAGTTAAGTATCAAAAGTTAAAGTACACTGGGATCCAAATTCACCGTTCAGCAGGGCAATAACCTAAAACACAAGGCAGAATCTACACTGGAGTTGTGTACCAAGACAATATTGAGTGTTCCTGAGTGGCCGAGCTACAGTTTTGACTTAAATCTGCTTGAAAATCTATGGAAAGACTTGAAAATGTCTAATGATCAACAACCATCTTCACAGAACTTCTAGAATTCTAAAACAAATAATGAGCAAAAGTTGTGCAATCCAGGTGTGTAAAGCTCTTACAGACTTACCACCGAACGACTCACAGCTATGATTGCTGCCAAAGGTGATTCTAACATGTATTGACTCAGGGGTGTGAATACTTACAGTGGCAAGAAAAAGCTTGTGAACCCTTTGGAAATACCTGTATTTCTGCATAAATTGGTCATTAAATTTGATCTGATCTTCATCTAGGTCACAACAATAGACAAACACAGTTTGCTTAAACTAATAACACACAAACAATGATACATGTTCATATCTTTATTGAACACACCGTGTAAACAGTCACAGTGTAGGGTGGGGAAAGTATGTGAACCCTTGGATGTAACAACTGGTTGACCCTCCTTTGGCAGCAATAACCTCAACCAAACATTTTCTCTATGGTCAGGAGGAATTGTGGACCATTCCTCTTTGCAAAATTGTTTCAGTTCGGCAATATTCTTGGGATGTTAGGTGTGAACTGCTCTCTTGAGGTCATGCCACAGCATCTCAATCAGGTTGAGGTCAGGACTTTGACTGGGCCACTTCAGAAGGTGCATTTTAGTCTGTTGAAGACATTCTGTTGTTGATTTACTTCTGTGTTTTGGGTCGTTGTCCTGTTGCATCACGCAACTTCTGTTGAGCTTCAATTAGCGGACAGGTAGCCTAATATTCTCCTGCAAAATGTCTTGATAAACTTGAGAATTTATTTTTCTGTCGATGATAGCTAGGTGTCCGGACCATAAGGCAGCAAACCAGCCCCAAACCATAATGCTCCCTCCACCATACTTTACAGTTGGGATGAGGTTTTGATGTTGGTGTGCTGTGACTTTTTTCTCCATACATAGTGTTGTGTGTTCCTTCCAAACAACTAGTTTAATCTGTCCACAGAATATTTTGCCAGTAGCGCTGTGACACATCCAGGTGAACTTTTACAAACTTCAGACATGCAGCAATGTTTTTTTGGGACAGCAGTGGCTTCTTCCGTGGTGTCCTCCAATGAACACCATTATTGTTTAGTGTTTACGTATAGTAGACTCGTCAACAGAGATGTTAGCATGTTCCAGAGATTTCTTTAAGTCTTTAGCTGACACTCTAGGATTCTTCTTAACCTCATTGAGCATTCTGCTCGGTGCTCTTGCAGTCATCTTTGCAGGATGGCCACTCCCAGGAGAGTAGCAACAGTGCTGAACTTTCTCCAATTAAAGAAATTTGTCTTGCCGTGGACTGATGAACATCAAGGATTTTAGAGATACTTTTGTAACCCTTTGCAGATTTAACAATTCTCCATCTGAGGTATTCTGAGATCTATTTTGTTCAAGGCATGGTTCACATCAGGCAATGCTTCTTGTGAATAGGAAACTCAGATTTTGTGAGTATTATTTATAGGGCAATGCAGCTCAAACCAACATCTCCAATCTCGTTTTTTTCTCGCTTTTGGGGAAATCATTAGCCTAGGGGATCACATACTTTTCCCAACCTACACTGTGAAAGTTTAAATTCTGTATCCAATATAGACAAGAAAAATACAAAAATGTGTGTGTTATTAGTTTAAGCATACTATGTTTGTCTATTGTTGTGACTTATATGAAGATCAGATCAAATTTGATGACTAATCTATGCAGAAATACAGGTCATTCCAAAGGGTTCACATACTTTTTCTTGCCACTGTATGTAAATTAGATATTTCTGTATTTAATTTTCAATAAATATGTTCACTTAGTCATTACGGGGTATTGTGTGTAGATGGGTGAATCAGTTTTGAATTCAAGCTGCAACACAACAAGATGTGGAATAAGTTAAGGGGCATGGATACTTTCTGAATACACTGTAAATGATCAAGTGTGATGAAAAAAGCTTTAAATGAAGTTATAGGCAGAAAGGCAGAAAGACTAATTCAACCTAATATTTTATTGAATCAGATGGCTCGTTTATCACAAAACATTTGGAAGTTGCTAATTATTTTAATGACAATTTCATTGGCAAAGTGGGAAAATCTAGCCATGAAATGCCAACAATAAACTGTGAGCCATCATATTCGTGCATAAAATACTTAATACCGAAAGAAACGCATTGTAATTTTGACATTTGTACAGTTAGTATGGGAGAGGTGGAAAAAGGAGTGTTGTCCATTGATAATGAGAGTGGGAGAGGTGGAAATGTATTGTTGTCCATTTATAATGAGAATCCATCTGGTATTGACAAACTATATGGAAAGCTACTGAGGATAGTAATGGGCAATCCTATTTGCCACATCTTTAATCTGAGCCTGAAGAATAGTGTTTGTCCACAGACCTGGAGTGAAAGTGATACCACGGCGCTACCCAAGAATGTCAGAGCACCCTTTATTGGCTCTAACAGCCAACCAATCAGCTTGCTGCCAGTTCTTAGCAAACTGTGAATAATTTAACAATTTACTTTTAGCATGCTTTGCCTTGATGACAGCGTTGCACACTCTTGGCATTCTCTCAACCAGCTTCACCTGGAATGCTTTTCCAACAGTCTTAACGTTCCCACATATGTAGAGCACTTGTTGGCTGCTTTCCCTTCACTCTGCGGGCCAACTCATCCCAAACCATCTCAAATGGGTTGATCTCGGGTGATTGTGGAGGCCAAGTTATCTGATGCAGCACTTCGTCACTCTCCTTCTTGGTCAAATAACCCTTACATAGCCTGGAGGTGTGTTGGGTCATTGTCCTGATGAAAAACAAATGATAGTCCCACTAAGTGCTTGGGCTCCCACTAAGTTGAGTGTGCTATTTACAGATTGGCTGTGTACAGGTACAGTGATCGGCAAGCTGCTCTGACAGCTGAACGTCAGAGAGGGAGATATAAGAGTCCAGCTTCAGTGATTTTTTTCAATTTGTTCCAGTCGTTGGCAGCAGAGAACTGGAAGGAAATGCGGCCAAAGGAAGTGTTGGCTTTGGGGATGACCAGTGAAATATATCTGCTGGAGAGCGTGCTACGGGTGGGTGTTGCTATGGTGACCAGTGAGCTGAGATAAGGTGAGGCTTTACCTAACAAAGACTTATAGATGATCTGGAGCCAGTGGGTTTGGTGATGAATATGTAGTGAGGACCAGGCAACTAACAAAACTAACAAAATGGATGTCACTGTGATAGACTACATCCAGTTTGCTGAGTAGAGTGTTGGAGGCTATTTTGTAAATGACATCGCCGAAGTCGAGGATCGGTAGGATGGTCAGTTTTACGAGGGTATGTTTGGCAACATGAGTGAAGGAGGCTTTGTTGCAAAATAAGAAGCCAATTCTAGATTTAATTTTGGATTGGAGATGCTTAATGTGAGTCTTAATGTGAGTCAGTATTTGTCGTTGTCCACATCTTCTAAGTCAGAACCGTCCAGAGTAGTGATGCTAGTCGGGTGGGAGGGTGCGGGCAACAATCGGTTGAAGAGCATGCAATTAGTTTTACTTGCATTTAAAAGCAGTTGGAAGCTACGGAATGAGTGTTGTATGGCGTTGAAGCTCATTTGGAGGTTTGTTAGCACAGTGTAAAAAGAAGGGCCAGATGTATACAGAATGGTGTCGTCTGCGTAGAGGTGGATCAGAGAATCACCAGCAGCAAGAGCGACATCATTGATATATATAGAGAAAAGAGTCAGTCCTAGAATTGAACCGTGTGGCTCCCCCATAGAGAGTGCCAGAGGTCCGGACAACAAGCCCTCAGATTTGACACACTGAACTCTATCTGAGAAGTAGTTGGTGAACCAGGCGAGGCAATAATTTGAGAAACCAAGGCTAATGAGTCTGCCAATAAGAAGGCAATGACATGACAGAGTCGAAAGCCTTGGCCAGGTCGATGAATACGGCTGCACAATACTGTCTTTTATAGATGGTGGTTATGATATCGTTTAGGACCTTGAGCATGGCTGAGGTGCACCCATGACCAGCTCGGAAACCAGATTGCATAGTGGAGATGGAACGGTGGGATTCGAAATAGTCGGTGATCTGTTTGTTAATTTGGCTTTCGAAGACCTCAGAAACACAGGGCAGGAGGAATATGGGTCTATAACAGTTTGGGTCTAGAGTGTCTCCTCCTTTGAACAGGGGGATGACTGCGGCAGTTTTCCAATCTTTAGGGACCTCAGACTATACGTAAGAGAGGTTGAACAGGCTAGTGATAGGGGTTGCAACAATTTTGGCGGGTCATTTTAGAAAGAGAGGGTCCAGACTGTCTAGCCCAGCTGATTTGTAGGGATCCAGATTTTGCAGCTCTTTCAGAACATGAGCTGTCTGGATTTGGGTGAAGAATTAGTGGGGGGGATTGGTCAAGTTGCTGCAGGAGGTGCTGAGATGTTGGCCAGGGTAGGGGTAGCCAGGTGGAATGCATGGCCAGCTGTAGAAAAATGCTTCTTGAAATTCTCGATTATCGTAGATTTATCGGTGGTGACAGTGTTTCCTATCCTCAGTGCAGTGGGAAGCTAAGAGGAGGTGCTCTTATTTTCCATGGACTTTACAGTGTCCCAAACATTTTGGAATTAGTGGAAGCAAATTTCTGTTTGAAAAAGATAGCCTTAGCTTTCCTAACTGACTGAGTATATTGGTTCCTGACTTCCCTGAAAAGTTGCATATCGCAGGGGCTATTCGATGCAAATGCATTACGCCACAGGATGTTTTTGCACTGGTCAAGGGCAGTCAGGTCTGGGAACCAAGGGCTATATCTGTTCTTAGTTCTACATATTTTGAATGGGGCATGCATATTTAAGATGGTGAGGAAAGCACTTTTAAAGAGCAATCAGGCATCCTCTACTGACGGGATGAGGTCAATATCCTTCCAGGATACCCGGGCCAGGTCGACTAGAAAGGCATGCTCGCTGAAGTGTGTTAGGGAGCGTTTGACAGTGATGGGGGGGGGGGGGGGGTTTGACTGCGGACCCATTACGCACGCAGGCAATGAGGCAGTGATCGCTGCGATTCTGGTTGAAGATAGCAGAGGTGAATTTAGAGGGCAAGTTGGTCAGGATGATATCTAAAAGGGTGCCCTTGTTTATGGATTTAGAATTGTACCTGGTAGGTTCCTTGATCATTTGTGTGAGATTGAGGCGATCTAGTTTAGATTGTAGGACAGCCGGGGTGGTTAAGCATATCCCAGTTTAGGTCACCTAACAGTACAAACTCTGAAGATAGATGTGGGCAATTCATTCACATATGGTGTCCAGGGCACAGCTGGGGGCTGACGGGAGTCTATAACAAGAGGCAACAGTGAGAGACTTGTTTCTGGAAAGGTGGATTTTTATAAGTAGAAGCTTGTTGTTTGGGTACAGACCTGGATTGTATGACAGAACTCACTGAAGTAGATTGCAACTCCGCCCCCTTTGGCAGTTCTATCTTGTCGGAAAATTTTATAGTTAGGGATGGAAATTTCAGGATTTTTGGTGGCCTTCCGAAGCCAGGATTCAGACACGGCTAGGACATCCGGGTTGGCAGAGTGTGCTAAAGCAGTGAATAAAACCAACTTAGGGAGGAGGCTTCTGATGTTAACATGCATGAAACCAAGGCTTTTACGGTTACAGAAGTCAACAAATGAGAGCGCCTGGGGAATGGGAGTGATTCTGGGGGCTGCAGGGCCTGGATTAACCTCTACATCACCAGAAGAACAGAGGATGAGTAGGATAAGGGTACGGCTAAGGCTATAAGATCTGGTCGTCTAGTGCTTTCGGAACAGAGAGTAAAAGGAGCAGATTTCTGGGCACAGAAGTATAGATTCAAGGCATAATGTAAAGACAATGGTATGGTAGGATGTGAGTACAGTGGAGGTAAGCCTAGGCGTTGAGTGACGATGAAAGAGGTTTTGTCTCTAGAGGCATCATTTAAGCCAGTTGTGGTCACCGCATGTGTC
The DNA here is from genome assembly GCF_057628025.1 of Oncorhynchus mykiss. Classification (NCBI taxonomy): domain Eukaryota; kingdom Metazoa; phylum Chordata; class Actinopteri; order Salmoniformes; family Salmonidae; genus Oncorhynchus; species Oncorhynchus mykiss. The sequence continues at coordinate 55,743,698 of NC_143039.1, read as the reverse complement.
GGGGGTGGAACAAAAGGGCTAGTTAAGGCATATTGTGCAGTGCTGGAGGCTCTACAGTGAAATAAGACAATAATCACTAATCAAAGCAGCAATAGGCAAGGCATATTGACATTAGGGAAGGCATATTGACATTAGGGAGAGGCATGTGTAGCTGAGTGATCATATGGTCCAGTGAGTAGCTAAGCGAGCTGGAGACGCGCTGATTCAGACAGTTAGCAGGCCCGGGTTGGCAGGTTCGCAGATGGGCCTCAGGGGGACGTCGCAATAGAAGAGCCTTTTGAAACCCCCTCAGGCGGTTACGTCGGTAGACCAGTCGTGATGGATCGGCGCGGCTCCGTTCTAACGTCCTTTGCTCTTGTTTCTAGCCTCATCAAGTTTCTTCTTCTTATTGGTGTCTTTTAGTAGTAGTTTATTTGCAGTAATTCGACCATGAATTCACGCGATCTCCTCAGAACAGTTGATGTTGAGATGTGTATGTTACTTGAACTCTGTGAAGCATTTATTTGGGCTGCAATCTGAGGTGCAGTTAACTCTAATGAACTTATCCTCTGCAGCAGAGGTAACTCTGGGTCTTCCGTTCTGTGGCGGTCCTCATGAGAGCCAGTTTCATCATAGCGCTTGAATGTTTTTGTGATTGCACTTGAAGAAACTTTAGAGAACTCAAAGTTCTCGAAATGTTCCATATTGAATGAACTTGATGTCGTAAAGTAATGATGGACTGTTGTGTCTCTTTGCTTATTTGAGCTGTTCTTGCCATAATATGGACTTGGTCTTTTACCAAATAGGGCTATCATCTGTATACCAACCCTACCTTGATTGGCTCAAATGCACCCCTAACTGATTGGCTAATTAAGAAGGAAATAAATTCCATAAATTAACTTTTAACAAGGAACACCTGTTAATTGAAATGCATTCCAGGTGACTACCTCATGACGCTGGTTGAGAGAATGCCAAGAGTGTGCAAAGCTGTCGTTAAAGCAAAGGGATGCTACCCTGAAGAATCTCAAATATAAATCTATTTTGATTTGTATCAAAAAATGTTGGTTACTACATGATTCCATATGTGTTACTTCATAGTTTTGATGTCTTCACTAATATTCTTCAATGTAAAAAATTGTTTAAAAAAACACAAAAAAAAACATTGAATGAGTAGGTGTGTCCAAACTTTTGACTGGTACTGTATCTAAAACTAAAACCATTGTATTTGGTAAAAAAGTATTCCTTAAGTTAAAGACCTCATCTGAATCTGGTAATGAAAAATGTGGTGATGAGCAAGTGGAGGTGACTAAACTTATTGGTGTTACATTAGATTGTTAACTGTCAAGGCATATGATTATATATTGCTGTACAGATGGGGATAGGTCTGTCTTTGATAAAGATATGTTCTGCTTTTTTAACACCACATTTGACCAAACAAGTCTTGCAGGCTCTAGTTTTATTTGACCATTGCCTGGTTATATGGTCAGGAGCTGTAAAAAAAATAAATGATCTATAAAAAGTTGCAGCTGGCCCATGTCTTGCCATTCATTGTAAACAGAGGGATAATGTCAACAAGATGCATGCCAGTCTCTCTTGGCTTAGGTAGAAGAAGAATTGACTGCATCACGTGTTTTTATGTGATGAAAATGTCAAATTGTCTGTATTATCAATAACATACAGTTCTGACATACATAGTGCCCCACAAGAGATGCCACCAGGGGTCTCTTTATGGTCCCCAAGTACAAAACAAATTTAAGGCAATGCACAGTATTGCATAGAGCAGGGATCTCCAATAGGTCAATCGCCCAGCTATGAGTAGCTTGCCAAACAATTCTGAAAGTACATACAATTTTCATGTGTTTCACCGCAAACTGTCATAATCAAATCTCACAAGTATCTGACACAGCAAGCTCCCAGCTACTACAGTTGAAGTTGGAAGTTTACATACACTTAGGTTGGAGTCATTAAAGCCCGTTTTTCAATCATACCACAAATTTATTGTTAACAAACTATAGTTTTGGCTGGTCAGTTAGGACATCGACATTGTGCACGATACAAGTAATTTCTCAAATTGTTTACAGACAGATTATTTCACTTATAATTCACTGTATCACAATTCCAGTGGGTCAGAAGTTTACATACACTAAGTTGACTGTGCCTTTAAACAGCTTGGGAAATTCCAGAAAATGGTGTCATGACTTTAGAAGCTTCTCAAAGGCTAATTGACTTATTCTGAGTCAATTGGAGGTGTTCCTGTTGATGTATTTCAAGGCCTACCTTCAAATGCAGTGCCTCTTTGCTTGACATCATGGGAAAATCAAAAGAAAATGTTGATCCTCCACAAATCTGGTTCATCCTTGGGAGCAATTTCCAAAGGCCTGAAGGTACCACGTTCATCTGTACAAACATAGAACATAAGTATCCATCATACTGCTCAGGAAGGTCTCCTAGAGATTAACGTACTTTGGTGTGAAAAGTACAAATCAATCCCAGAACAACAGCAAATGACCTTCTGAAGATGCTGGAGGAAACAGGTACAAAAGTATCTATATCCACAGTAAAACGAGTCCTATATCAACATAACCTGAAAGGCCGCTCAGCAAGGAAGAAGCCACTGCTCCAAAACTGCCATAAAAAAGCCAGACTACAGTTTGCAACTGCACATGGGGACAAAGATTGTACTTTTTGGAGAAAATGACTGAAAATGACTGTACTGTTTGGCCGTAATGACCATCATTATGTTTGGAGGAAAAAGGGGGAGGCTTGCAAGCCGAAGAACACCATCCCAACCGTGAAGCAAGGGGGTGGTATCATCATGTTGTGGGGGTGCTTTGTTGGTGCACTTCACAAAATAGATGGCACCATGAGGACGGACAATTATGTGGATATATTGAAGCAACATCTCAAGACATCAGTCAGGAAGTCAAAGCTTGGTCGCAAATGGGTCTTCCAAATGGACAATGACCCCAAGCTTACTTCCAAAGTTGTGGCAAAATGGCTTAAGGACAACAAAGTCAAGGTATTGGAGTTGCCATCACAAAGCCCTGACATCAATCCTATAGAAAATTTGTGGGCAGAACTCAAAAAGCGTGTGCGAGCAAGGAGGTCTACAAACCTGACTCATTTACACCAGCTCTGTCAGGAGGAATGGGCCAAATTCACCCAACCTATTGTGGGAAGCTTGTGGAAGGCTACCTGAAACGTTTGACCCAAGTTAAACAATTTAAAGACAATGCTACCAAATACTAATTGAGTGTATGTAAACTTCTGACCCACTTGGAATGTGATGATAGAAATAAAATCTGAAATAAATCATTCTCTCTGCTATTATTCTGACATTTCACATTCTTAAAATAAAGTGGTGATCCTAACTGACATAAGATGGAATTTCTACTAGGATTAAATGTCAGGAATTGTGAAAAACTGAGTTTAAATATACTTGGCTAAGGTGTATGTAAGCTTCCGACTTCAACTGTGTCTAATCAACGCAACATTGACATAGTCACTATTTTCTTAAAAAGCCAGCCAATTCATTTCCAGTAATATTGCCCCTGTCTGTCTGTGGAGTGCGCATTTTTCTATCAGTCCATGTGTAGCCTGTTGATGTGATAACTGTCTTGTGGGTTGACAGAAATACTTTCCCCAAAACCTTCTCAGTTAAATGTTAACCGCAATGTGGGCTTAACTGGCAGAAGTACAGTATATCATGAGTAAGTATATCATTTGTATATATTATTTGTTAATTGCTAACTTTGCCATGAAATGAGCAGCAGCAGTATAGAACCATCTCTAGACAGGCACAGTAAAACAGCACATTCCTCACGCTCTAGATGTGCAATTAAAGTGCCAGATGCCCAATTAAAGGAGAATTACACCCCCCAAAAATATTTTTAAAAAGCAAGATCTTTACTTTTTTATTTTACAGGGCCCACTTTAAGTTGTTTACTAACCATTATTTGACCAGGTATATTGACAGAACTTTCTCTCGTACACTAAGGTCCCGGGAAAGAGTTGCAGGGGAGAGGAGAAGAGAAGGCCGTGCCTATTTGAAAGCTACACCAAAAAAAAAAAAAAATTCTTAAGTAGCTCTGATGCTAGATAAGATTGGAGACCACTGGTATAGATCCATAGATACAAGGAGGGCACTTCCATCTCAAATGACCCAGGCAAAGAGCAAAATCAGCTTTAAAAAACAAATTAAACAACCCCTCACGGCTCAGGGGTTCTCAAACTGTTTGACCCCTTTTGTGACAGAAAATTCATCAGGGGCCGCCTCATAACTCGAGTGAGAAAAAAATTGTATACAAGGAGTTTTACTATGACTTCAGCAGTGCATGGTCGAATAAACCAAGTCTCGGGCTCTGGGAAGGAACATTTTAAAAGACCATTTCTTGGCATCAGAGAGAAGATTTTGCCATTCTCAAGCTATTTTCCTGCAATTCCACACGCCTCTGATTGGGTAAAAAGGGGTTGGACCTGGAGTAATGTAACCACTCTCAAATTCATAGCCAGAGCTAGGACTGACAATCCATGATATCAACATTATAGTTTTAACAATGTTTTGAGGCTATACAGTGTTTGTTTACATTTACATTGGATACAAACATTGGAGTAAAACAAGCTTTTATTTTGCTTTTATTTTGGGTTCTGATGGGGTACAACAGTTAAACTAAGCTCATGAGGCCTTTGTAAGTTATATTCTTCAAGAATCAATATATATATCAGGGTATTCCATACCAAAAATGAACGTAGCAAATAAGGCTTGAAGCTTTAAACTACAGAGTGTTTATGTAAAAAAGAAATGGGGGGGAATAAAATAAATATTTTAAATTGAAAAATGTATAATTGGTGGAGCACTATGGATACCAATATTCATAGCCTCCCAGGCCAATGTATTTAAATAGGGAACGGTTTTGTTTTCAGCAGTTTTATTTCCATGATTGATGATGTAAAAACAAGAAATCAGCTTTCTATTCATTTTAATTTAGGAAATCTGTTCCCAAGTATTCCCATCCATAATAGAGAGACACTTCGTATACAAATGTAAGAAAGGTTTGAAATGATTATGTTTTGCCTTCTTGCTGTCAATTTGCAGTCTGCAAATGATTTGTAATTATATTCCGGTTTATCCTGGATGTACAGTATGTTTCCATTTATAGATTAATTGCTTGTAATTAGGGTTATTTTCCAATCATTCTGTTCCGAACAGAACCCCTTATTTTTTTTATTCCGTTCCAGTGTTCAGACCAACATTATAAAGTAATGGTTTGTATAGTTCCTTTTCATTCATAAAAAAAAAACTGTTTGAAATCAACATCGTTTTTAGATTTAGCTCATTATTTTACCTCAACAATTAGAACATGTTTAATTGGTCAGTTAGGCTATTCATAGCATCATAATTTCCCTGAATTACAAAATGATATACTAGATTTGATATACAATTTTTGGAACATAAAATAACATTATTAACCAGTTCTCAAGATTTGAACAAACGGTTCTGTTCCGGAACACTATAGATCGCTTTTGTTCCCGGTTCTGTTTCCTTTCCTCAAAAATGGTTGTTCTGTCCAGCTTTCGGTTCTGTTCCCTGATTGGTTGTAATTATCATGTTGACTGTACAATCTACACACACACAATGCATAGCCCGGGTAGCCATTTGATTAGCTGCTCAGGAGTCTTATGACTTGGGGGTAAAAGCTTTTGAGAAGCCTTTTGGTCCTAGACTTGGCGCTCCGGTACTGCTTGCCATGCGGTAGCAGAGAGAACAGTCTATGACTGGGGTGGCTGGAGTCTGATATAAAGGTCCTGGATGGCAGGCAGCTTAGTCCCAGTGATGTACTGGGCCGCACACATTAGCCTCTGTAGTGCCTTGTGGTCAGAGGCTGAGCAGTTGCTGTACAAGGCAGTGATGCATCCAGTTAGGATGCTCTCCATGTTGCAGCTGTAGAACCTTTTAAGGGTCTGAGGACCCGTGCCAAATCTTTTTAATTTCCTGAGGGGGAATAGGCTTTGTTGTGTGTCACTAGTTCGAGCCTAGGGGATTGGGGCAGAGAAGGAAGCAAATATGTTAGCAGCACAATGTCGTCTGTCACACACATGCACACGTACGCCACTTCTTTTTTTGGAGAGTAAGACATTTCAGATTGTACATCAGTATTTTTTTGCTGTATAATAAATACATTTGTTGCTGTATAATAAATAGCCAAGCCTTTTTGTGAAATAGCACAAAGGTCTTTACGCTCTCTTTATACTCTCCATGTTTACGTCCCAAACGGCACCCTAGTCCCTATATAGTACACTACTCCTGAGCAGGGCTTTCTTTCCCTCCCTCCCTCCCTCCCTCCCTCCCTCCCTCCCTCCCTCCCTCCCTCCCTCCCTCTGCCAGATCGTACTGGTGTTTCTAAATAATCCAGTAAGTGGCAGCACAAGTAAGGTGTGGCCTTACCTTTACCCTGCAATTTGACATAATGACCAGCAGAGATCAGCATACTCACATTTTTTGACATAGTCCTGCAGCTGCACAACGAGCATTAGTGTAACTTCAACAATGCAATTATACCACAATAAGATTAACATAGCATGATCGGTTAATTGCACACAAGGTTCAACCGAAATTTGCCTTCCGCTTTTAACCAGCCCACTCCGAAATACACGTTCAGTACCAGTCAAAAGTTTGGACACACCCACTTATTCAAGAGTTTTTCTTAATTTTACTATTTTCTATATTGTAGAATAACAGCGAAGACATACATCAACACTATGAAATAACACACCTGGAATCATGTTTAACACTTTTTTTGTGTAACTACATGATTCCATATGTGTTATTTCACGTAATTGCAAAGGTGGAGCGCTTCATCTTGCACCTTCAGTGCGCCTGTGCGAACTAATCTCCGTACACCTTCGACAGCGATTTCTGAGCACTGTATTCAAATTGTTAGCTGGCTAGCTATCCAAGCTAATATTTATCTAAGCAGTGTAGCTATGTACAAATGAAAATGTATAGAATATACTAACCTGATAATAGTTGTTGCCTAGGTTTTGGTACTTTTTGTAGCTAAATTAGCTGGTTAGTTTAGCTAGTTCCGTCTGGCTTCAGTTGTGTTGATTGAACGACGTAGCCAGCTAACAAGGGATTTAAAGTCGAGAGAAACAGGAAGCAGCTTTCAAAGGTAAGTGCAGCTAATGTTAGTTATTATATCTTATTTCTCAAGATACACAACTGTCTCGGTGAGAATGTACATGTATTGTGTTCATTGTTAGTTCATGAAAGTTGTTAACTGGTTAGCGAATATATGACTACACTAGTGATGAATTAGCCAGAACTCTGAAAGCTAGCCACCTTTTGCTACCTAGAGCAAGCTAACGTTAGCAATTGTGCTTGTAAACTCTAGTACTGTGCTGTAGCTAGTCTATCACATCACTTGTTTGGTATCAATAAGCTATCTAGTTTTGTCTAACTTTATAGTTACGAGTAAATCTATTCCGTCTCACTAAATGTTTCTATTTTAGTTAACCAGCTAGCTAGCTGATAAGCTAGTGCAACTAGATAGCTATCCAGGCAGGTCAGGTGCAGTGCACACCCCCATATTCCTTAAGACGTTTGGCTATTCTTTTGTGCCACTATAACGTTACATGACATAGTATTTAGTCTGCAAAATGTTGGTTAAATTGATGGTACGTTTATTTAGTTGGCACATTAGTTATTTCTGTTTGGTGATAGACAGTCAGTGCCCTGCTCGTTTGGCCCCCTGCAATGCCAATATTGTGGACAGAATTCAAGGTAATTGAAGTAGACTTTGAGTTTAACCACAATTTCAGACTACTTTCCATCTGTATGCCATCGAATAGGCCTAAAAGCAGTTCAGCAGACACACGCAAAAGTACCAACAAGGCGTTTTTAAATAGGCTAGATCTATTTTGTCTAGTACAGCCATCAGTTGGATTGTTTTCAGGACATTGTGTCAACAAAAAAAACCTGTAGATAGACCCATACAGTAACCTTGCTTCGTCCAGTAACAAGCCATTGTTTACAGATTGCTCGTTGCGGCGACTCCGTAGCTTAGCATCCTTGTCCCACTTATCAAATTAAATTGTATTGGTCACATACACATGGTCAAGTGTAATGGGATGAATACGAATATGTAAATATATGGATGGCGATGGCTGATGCAGGCAAGATGCAGTAGATGGTATAGAATACAGTATATACATATGAGTAATATAGAATATGTAGACATTATTAAAGTGGTGCTATTTAAAGTGCATAGTGATACATTTGTTAAATACATTTATTAAATGTATTAAAGTGGCCAGAGATTTGAGTCTATGTTGACAGCAGCCACTGTGTTAGTGGTGGCTGTTTAACAGTCTGATGGCCTTGAGATATAAGCTGTTTTTCAGTCTCTCGGTCCCAGCTTTGATGCACATGTACTGACATCGTCTTCTGGATGATAGCGGGGTGAACGGGCAGTGGCTCGGGTGGTTGTTGTCCTTTATGATATTTTTGGCTTTCCTGTGACATCGGGTGCTGTAGGTGTCCTGGAGGGCAGGTAGTTCGCCCCCGGTGATGCGTTGTGCAGACCGCACTACCCTCTGGAGAGCCTTGCGGTTGTGGGCGGAGCAGTTGCTGTACCAGGTGGTGATACAGCCCGACAGGATGCTCTCGACTGTGCATCTGCAAAAGTTTGAGTGTTTTAGGTGACAAGCCAAATTTCTTCAGCCTCCTGAGGTTGAAGAGGCGCTGTTGCGCCTTCTTCACCACGCTGTCTGTGTGTGTGGACCATTTCAGTTTGTCTGTGATGTGTACATCCAGGAACTTTAAACTTTCCACCTTCTCCACTGCTGTCCCGTCGATGTGGATAGTGGGGTGCTCCCTCTGCTGTTTCCTGAAATCTCGTTTTGTTGACGTTGAGTGAAAGGTTATTTTCCTGACTCCACACTCCCGAAGGCCCTCACCTTCTCCCTGCAGGCCATCTCATCGTTGTTGGTAATCAAGCCTACCACTGTAGTGTTGTCTGCAAACTTGATGATTGAGTTGTAGGCGTGCATGGCCACGCAGTCGTGGGTGAACCGGGAGTACAGGAGAGGGTTGAGAACACACCCTTGTGGGCTCCCAGTGTTGAGGATCAGTGGGGTGGAGATGTCTTTTCCTACCCTCACCACCTGGGGGAGGCCCGTCAGAAAGTCCAGGACCCAGTTGCACAGGGTGGGGTCGAGACCCGTGGTCTCGAGATTAATTACGAGTTTGGAGGGTACTATGCTATTAAATGCTGAGCTGTAGTCAATGAACAGCATTCTTATGTCGGTATACCTCTTGACCAGATGGGATAAGGCAGTGTGATGGTGATTGTGTCATCTGGACTTTTTGTGGGGGATGTAAGCAAATTGGAATGGGTCTTGGGTATCAGGTAGGGTGGAGGTGATATGATCCTTGACTTGTCTCTCAAAGCACTTCATGATGACAGAAGTGAGTGCTACGGGGCCATAGTCATTTAGTTCAGTTACCTTAGCTTTCTTGGGAACAGGAACAATGGTGGCTATCTTGAATTATGTGGGCCCAGCAGACTGGGATAGGGATTGATTGAATATGTCTGGTCTGCGCATGCTCTGAGGATGTGGCTAGGGATGCCCTCTGGGCCAGCAGCCTTGCGAGGGTTAACACGTTTAAATGTTTTACTCACGTTGGCCATGGTGGAGAGCCCACAGGCTTTGGTAGCGGGTCATGTCAGTAGCACTGTGTTGTCCTCTAAGCGAGCAAGGAAGTTGTTTAATTTGTCTTGGAGCAAGACGTAGATGTCCGCGACGGGGCTGGTTTTCTTTTTGTAATCTGTGATTGACTGTAGATCCTGCCACATACGTCTTGTGTTTGAGCTGTTGAAATGCAACTCTACTTTTTCTCTATACTGACGCTTAGCTTGTTTGATTGCGGAGGGAATGGCTACACTGTTTGTATTCGGTCATGTTTCCAGTCGCCTTGCCATGATTAAACGTGGTGGTTCATGCTTTCAGTTTTGTGCAAATGCTGCCATCTCGCCGCGGTTTCTGGTTAGAGACGGTTTTTAATGATCACAGTGGGTACAACATCACCGATGCACTTGCTAATAAACTCGCTCACCTGGTCAGCGTATATGTCAATGTTGTTGTCTGTGGCTACTCGGAACATATCCCAGTCCACGTGATCAAAGCAATCTTGACGCGGGGAATCCGATTGGTCAGACCACCGTTGGCTAGACCACAGACGTTTCCTGTTTTAGTTCCTGTCTACGGGCTGGGAGCAACTAAATGGAGTCATGGTCAGATTTGCTGAAAGGAGGGTGGGGGAGGGCTTTGAATGCATCGCGGAAGTTAGAGTAGCTATGGTCCAGAATGTTACCAGCTCGTGTCGCGCATTCGATATTCTGGCTTGTTCTCAGATTAGCTTCGTTAAAATCCCCAGCTACAATACACCAATAAATGCAGCCTCAGGATATATGGTTTACATAGAGTCCAGTCAAGTTGACGGGAAACGTTATTTTGGTGAAACAGAATAGGCTAGGTTGATCATGGATGCCAGGCTACGGAACCTTCCGCTACAAGACATATGTAAACAATGGCTCGTTGTGGGACAAAGCATACAGTAGCCCTTGGATATAGGCTCTTTTTCATAAGCCCCATCTGGATGAACTACAATTTAGTTGCACTGTTTTATAAGTACTTGCAACTTGAGCAATGTCTCATTCAGCAGCATTATTGTTAGTCTCTCTCAAGTTTAATAAGCCTATGCCTAGTTCAGTTTCATCTCTCTGGTTTCATTATGCTTGTGATTTGAAACAATAAGTGTGTAACAATGTAAATCATGTCACTGGGCGTTTAGTTTCCAAAAATTTAGAGTAGAGGAGCAAATACTTCTCAGGCATTCCATTGCATTCATTTTCTGCGTGTTCCAACAAGTGTCCACTGCCTTCAGTGCTGACTGGAGGTGGGAAAAAGCTCTGTAGCATAGGATACCTCAAGCTTTGTCTGACTTGTCAGGTTCTTCTAGAGAGAAGATGAAAGAAAGGGATTGCTTTACTACAGTTTTATCATATTGTGGGTCGTTTTAAAGGTAAGGCTCTGTTTCTATAGGCTGCTTTAACACTGCCCTGCAAAAGGTGATGGAAGTCTAGTCTGGGTTCAAGTCCATGGTTTTAGGGAAGAGATTGGAATGCAATTTTTCGGGACAGAAAATTACCGAGTTCTTCGCTTTCCAATTCAGTGCCTGTCATCACATCTAGGCTACCTTATAATAGGCCTTAATTTAGTTAATAATTGTTTGAAATGGAAAGTTAATGATATGTGTTTTATTATTGTTTCAGACCTATAATGCAATCCCCCCCCAACTCTGTGTGTGGACATGGCCAGTGCTGCAGAATTAACTTGACACAATGGGTGATTGTGCCCACCCAGCAATATGCTTTACTCTGCTATAGGAACAAGCCGTTAATAAGATGTCAGGGAGTACAGAACAGGCTGCACTGGTTGTCACTCTCTACAATATTTCTGAAAGCTATCACACAATTAAAGTGGAGAGCAGCTGATTTAGCACCAGAAGGCATTTTATGTAGGCATTTTTAGCCTTATGCAGTTATTGCCCTCCTACAGTTCATGCATTACTAATCTATAGCCTAATAAGTAATACATGAATAATTTGGTAGGTGCTTATATTTGTCCCATCTCCCACAAGTGTGTATTATACGTATGTGTGAGTTGGAAATGTGTTTTTTGCATATCCCAACTACTCCTGAGACGCCCTCGGACAGTTGGGTCATGGCCAGGGTCTGGCATTATCAACGGCGACCCTGAAGCAATTATGTTTAATTGCCTTGCTCAAGGGCACAACAACAGATCACCTTGTCTGCTCAGGGACTCAAACCAACAACTTTTCATTAACTGGCCCAGTGCTCTAACCGCTAGACTACCTGCCACCCATGCAAGCTAGGTATGTATGTAATTGGCACAGTCAAGGGAGCACCCACACAGTGAAAGTACATACAATACTCTGATCACCTTACCAAACCTGGAAATCTGGCTTCCTATGTTACTTTATTCCTTTCTGTGTAATTTTCTGCTTTCCTGAGGCAAGAGAGGACTCTAAAACAGTCACTCGTGTATGCAAACAACCTAAACATACCAGTAAGCACAGAGAGACAGGTCGTCACCTGCTCTGCTCGCTTACCCTTTGACGCAATGTAAAATGGCGGTAGACAAAGGGGTGTGTGTGTGTAACTATCTGTTGCTTGTTCAAGTGTGGACCTGTTGTGGTGTATTATGGATCCCTCGTCCTTGCCCTCAGAACAGCCTCAATCTGTCGGGCATGGACTCAAAAAGGTGTCAAGTCTTCCACAGGGATGCTGGCCATGTTGACCCCAGTGCTTCCCACAGTTGTTAAGTTGGCTGGATGTCCTTTGGGTAGTGGACCATTCTTGATACACATTGGAAGCTGTTGAGCATGAAAAACCCAGCTGTGTTGTAGTTCTTCAAACAAACCAGTGTGCCTGGCACCTACTACCATAACCTGTTCAAATGCACTTTAATCTCTTCTTGCCCATTCACCCTCTGAATGGCACACACACAATCCATGTCTCAATTGTCTCAAGGCTTAAAATCCTTCTTTAACCCGTCTCCTCCCCTTCATCTACACTGATTTGAAGTGGATTTAACAAGTGACATCAATAAGGGATCACAGCTTTCACCTGGTCAGTCCATGTCATGGAAAGAGCAGGTGTTCTTAATGTTTTGTTCACTCAGTGTAGGTCTACAAATAAATAGCCTACTGATTATCCCATTAAATATAGGAAAAGCAGAGTAACCAGGGCCAGGCAGACACTTTGCAGGCTCTGTCTAGTTCCACCAAGTGCCTGATGATCCGGTTGGCAGTGGGGATTAGTTGGGGTAATTTAAGTGGTGTACAGAGTGGCATACAGACGGACACTGCTACTGCTGAGAGGAATGACATCACGTGTGTGTGCGTCTGTGTACACTACAGTAACACTGGACTAGTCTCCAAACCGGTTAGACAGAGCACAGCTGACCAGGCGTGAGATTGCTGCAACTGCAACAGGACAACTTAGCCCGACTGTTCTATGAATGATTTATTTCGGCTAAATTAGTGTTCAGGTTCAGTAGTTCAAGCAGTGTGTTTTTGGTGTTGTCACTCTTCATGATTAGTGCTGTGACTGTAATTGAATGAGTGTAACTGACGGTTATGGATGGAGACCACCATTTAAATCAAATAGGCGTTTTTTGTATAAACTTTATTTTCTTGTAGTTAAACTTCACCTAATAGCGGGATTGTTTACTAATGATTTATAAGCAGTTATGGAAACTTAATCTCTTCTTTCCATCTGTCTGATGCTCGTTCAGCTATTTTGCTAGTTGTGCGTGGGTGTAGAAGCGCTAGCATATAGGATGTGTAAACTTTTAATGCAATGCACATTTCCATTGCTTGCTAGTGAATAAATTAGTATTTTCAAACCGGTTGGATGTGTCTGACTGTTCATTAACTATTCAGCAGCAGTCCACAAGGTAGTTATGGCTATGAGGCCACTAATGTTGTCAAATGGACAAGGCGCCAATCCTCTCCAACCTGGCATGGTTTCATTTGATACGAAACTGTAATTTATAGACTAACGCTGATAAATAGGCTATGGGCAGGTTGTGTGTATTTGTTTCTATTTGAATGATTATCAATGTCATACTGTTGCATAGCCGTCTCTCTCCCCTTCATACTTTCCTTGTCAATTCATTATCTTATAGGCTTTCTGAAAAAAAGTGTGTTGCACATTAGATAAGCCACTCAAATGGAAATGTAATGTCAACATAACCACCCATTGTTTTCCTAAAATGGATCAACAGCTGATCATTAGGCTATGGACAGGCTGATCATTAGGCTATGGACAGGCTGCGTGCATGCATTTCTATGTTATTTTCTAATGGTTGTCAATTTTGTCTTCATGCCTGTCACAGCTGTCTCTTTTAAAACTTCCTCGTCAATTTATATAATAGGCTGCATTGGTTGGCTGGGTCAGGAATCCCAGACACTACTAGTGACTGGGGAAGTTACAAGGCCTATGGCCTTCTGAAGTGAGTAAGTTACCTAGCTGTCGGCCCCAGTCATGCTCACTGGGCACCTTGCCAGGGGTGTTACCTTCTGATTGATATGTAGGTCAAAGACTTGACTTCCTGTTTGAGCTTTGGGCCATTTTCACAAGGTGAATGTTGATGAAAGTTGCAAATAGAAATGGCATAAATAGAGCCTTATTCTACATTTCAGTGAGGTATGTTTGTTCTACGTGACATATTTCTACCTGGACGTTTCACAACATTGCACCAAGATGAACGCAGACCTTTTTTCTGCTCAGGTTGGTCACATGAGCAGCAGGGAGGGAATGTTTGTTTTGGTCAGTGGACTTCGGTCAGGGACTACTACATTCCAAAGTGCAGCAAAGGGCCGATACTGTACCTACCACAAACCGCCCGCCCATTTTCTGCAACGATAGGCCAGGGCCACACCTACTCCACACGGCCAATCAAATCACAAGCTAGGCGACCACAGCATTCTTTGTTGCTGTGGTGACCGTTCAACTCAGTGGCGATCGGCCCTTTGTGGGGATCAACTTTGTCAGATCCTGATCCAGCCCTGGGTCTGGGTGCGTCTGCCTCAACAAACAAACACTCCCACTGACTGTCTCTCAGTTCAAAGAGCAGCTCTGAGCCTCCCTGGATACCCACTAAAGCTGTCCTTAGTTGTGATTACAGGAAAAGTACCTGATCTCTTGAAGAGGTGATTGCTCCTGCAGGCCACATATACAGACAGTAGGCTTCCATTTAATACAATAAGTCACTGGCTGCGCTTGTCTTGTCCCATTGTCCAGAATATAAAATAACTAACGGGTGTTTTGATAAAATATTGTTTGTGTCATGTAGTAGGTTATAGCTTAGTAGTAAAGAAACTAGGTCTTTCCCGAAGTAAAACATGTATATTTGTTGACTGAGTCATCTGTTCTTTTGACCAGTCGATTGGTGGAACTTTTTTACCCGTGTACAGTACCAGTCAAAAGTTTGGACACACCTACTCATTCAAGGGTTTTTCTTTATTTTTACTATTTTCTACATTGTAGAATACTAGTGAAGACATCAAAACTATGAAATAACACACATGAAGTCATGTAGAAACCAAAAAAGTGTTTAGCAAATCAAAATATATTTGACATTCCTCAAAGTAGCCACTCTTTGCCTTGATGACAGCTTTCCACACTCTTGGCATTCTCTCAACCAGCTTCATGAGTTAGTCACCTGGAATGCATTTAAATTAACAGGTGTGCCTTGTTAATTTGTGGAATTTCTTTCTTTCCTTAATGCGTTTGAGCCAATCAGTTGTGTTGTAACGAGGTACGGTTGGTATACAGAACAACCCTATTTGCTAAAAGACCAACTCCATATTATGGCAAGAACCGGTCAATTAAGCAAAGAGAAACCACACTGGTATTGGCACGACACAAAAAGAACCCACCTTGTATTTAGTTTTGTCGACATTTGGAAAATTGAGCGAAATTATATTTTTTTTCCATCAGGCCGGTGATGACATTTCTTACTTCACTCACATAAAATGTTTGATGGAAACCTGGTTAGAGCAACAACAAAAAAACATTCCCTATTCAACCCCTGCTCTCTTCACCTGACACATGTATACATCACATGCACGTGACCAATGGGGCTTACCTATGCCTGTCATAATCGCATCAATAAGTTGTTTATAAGAAACTCCGAACACTAATGCATGTCAGCAAAATGGATGCGGATGACAGGAAAAATAACCTCTAAAAGGGGAATGTTTACTGGTTGCTCAGGAGGGAAAGACAGATGAGTGGATGAAGTTTGACTGAACTGCAGGAGATCATCATAAAGGAACGTAAGAAGCTCTGCGTTCATATTGTGTGCCAAACAGGTGCTGTTACAATACATTTTCTTCTGACCATTTGGAACAGTGTAAACAATAAATATATTATAAGCGTACTTTTTTTGTAAAGCCTTTATTATAGCAAAGACTAAAAACAGCCGCATGCATACGTGAATGCAATTGCCGACATAGAACAGATGAATTCTTTAGGGTAATTACTCAAGGCTCCCTTTTATTTAATTTTAAAACTAAAATTGCATTTCGAATCATGAATGACTCCTATGCTGTGAACTTGAACAAATGAATGATTGGTACAGTAACCTATATATTGACATATAGGCCTCGGTAAGTTACGGTATTAAGACAGCTCAACAGGATGCGCTCTTAGGCCTGCAGCTCGATGGTGGTTATACAAGGCTGCCATACTAAGCCTGCTAATGATAATGACATTATTTATTGTTATAATGTTGATGGTCATAATAATTGTAATAATAACAATGAGATCAAGAAAAAGGAAGAAAATGGGGTCAACTCTAAAAGAAACCCTACCTGATACTGCCTCCACACATGCTGTTAATAACCAGAAGCTGTGCAGCTGGTACTGTGGGTGTAATTGATTATGGTTGTACATCAGCTGGTTGTAATTGGCTAACATACATTGAGGACCTGTGATGCAACCCTGCTTGGATCTGTTCTCTAAAAGCCTGGAGCACATCAACAAGTCAGCTGACTGCTTTTGGCTGGGTTAGCAACATTTTAGTTTAAAACCCAGACAGACATTTCACATGACACTGGTTCGTTCCTCCATCACCTGGGTCTCTTTCATATGGCCACAAACTTCAGATCTGGCTCAGACAGAAAGTAATTGCTTGATAGCGACAGGTGTTTACATTTTGCCAGTGTAATGAAATTAGTTTTGACTTGGCCGAGCGTCACCTGTCTGACTCATGGCTAGGCTGACTAATGCACAATTATGTCACAGCTGCTGGCTCAAGCTAGTCTTTTTAGAAGTTATCCTCTTCCACTTCCATCTGCTCTCTGATCATTTACACTGAGCCAATCTGAGTCTGGACAAGCTTGTGGAACACTACATTGATTTGCTACTATCCCGTATGCCCAGAGTCCTACATTTTAATCTGAGGTGTGTTTCTGTGTCGAGTGGAAAGCTCAACATCGATTTCCTCCTGTCTTGTGTGTGTGACCAGAGTCCATAACACAGTGAGCACCACAGGTTGGTTGCACTGCCTGCTAACTGAGGATCAAGGGCCATGTTAATAACTAGGGACGGCTAGGGAAGTTGAGAGATTGATTTCTAAGCTACTCATTCAAGGGTTTCTATTTATTTTTACTCTTTTCTACATTGTAGAATAATAGTGAAGACAAACTTTGAAATAACACATGGAATCATGTAGTAACCAAAAGTGTTAAACAAATCAAATATGTTTTATATTTGAGATTCTTCAAAGTGGCCACTCTGTGCCTTGACGACAGCTTTTCACACTTGGCATTCTCTCAACCAGCTTCACCGGGAATGCTTTTCCAACAGTTTTGATGGAGTTCCCACATATGCTGAGCACATGTTGACTGCTTTTCCTTCACTCAGTGGTCCAACTCTTCCCAAACCTTCTCAATTGGGTTGAGGTCAGGTGATTCAGCACTCCATCCCTCTCCTTCTTGGTAAAATAGCCCTTACACAGCCTGGAGTTGTGTTGGGTCATTGTCCTGTTGAAAATAAATAATAATCCTACTAAGCCCAAACCAGATGGGATGCTGTATTGCTACAGAATGTTGTGGTAGCCATGGTGGTTAAGTGTGCCTTGAATTCTAAATAAGTCACTGACAGTGTCCCCAGAAAAGCACCCCCCACAAATCACACCACCTCCTCCATGCTTCACGGTGGTAACCACGCATGCGGAGATCATGCGTTCACCTACTCTGCTTCTCACAAAGACACAGTGGTAGGAACCAAAAATCTCACATTTGTATTGATCAGTCCAAAGGACAGATTTCCACCGGTCTAATGTCCATTGCTTGTGTTTCTTGGCCCAAGCAAGTCTCTTCTTCTTACTGGTGTGTTTTTAGTGGTGGTTTCTTTGCAGCAATTTGACCATGAAGGCCTGAATTACGCAGTCTCCTCTGAACAGTTGATGTTGAGATGTCTGTTACTTGAACTCTGAAGCTTTTATTTGGGCTGCAATTTCTGAGGCTGGTAACTCTAATGAACTTATCCTCTGTAGCAGAGGTAACTCTGGGTCTTCCTTTCCTGTGGCCAGTTTCATCATAGCGCTTGATTGTTTTTGACTGCACTTGAAGAAACTTTCGAAGTTGTTGAAATGTTCTGGCTTGACTGACCTTTCATGTCAGTCAAAGTATGGATGGACTGTTGTTACTCTTAGCTTATTTGAGCTGTTCTTGCCATAATATGGACTTTGTCTTTTACCAAATAGGGCTATCTTCTGTATACCCCCTACCTTGTCACAACACAACTGATTGGCTCAAACGCATTAAGAAGGAAAGAAATTCCACAAATGAACTTTTAACAAGGCCAACCTGTTAATTTAAATGCGTTCTAGGTGACTACCTCATGAAGCTGGTTGCGAGAATGCCAAGAATGTGCTTAGCTGTCAAGGCAAAGGTTGGCTACCTTGAAGAAACTTTACTATGTTGAAAATAGTAAAAATACAGAAGCCCTTGAATGAGTAGGTGTGTCCAAGATTTTGACCGGTACTGTATATTAGACTCAAACCATTTTGTATAAAGTAATTTTACACTAACTAAACTGCTCCTTCCTGGCTTTGCAGCCTGTCTGGTGTCTGTTGGGGAGATGAGAGGTAAGCACCACTTTACTACTCTGGCTCCTCTCCTCTCCCCCTCTTACAGACTGAATGCTCGGCCTGCTAGAAAGATGATCTGATGTGGTGTGAATTACTCTTTTTACACACACGCTCTTATCTGAGGTATAAGGACCTCTGACCACAGTCATGCAGGATGAGGGTGGCTAGGTCAAACAAATGTCTAATTAGGCCATGTCATTTTTTTGTCTGTATAGTCGTTCTACTTCCTCATTTGCTCTGCTTCTTCCTTTTTTGTCTGACTCAGGAGCTGCTGACTACTGGCCTTTGGACTGTGATGGAAAATCGTGGTAAGAAAAGTATGATTTCAATTCAGGCCTAAATTCTATCCTAGCCTACTGATTTATGAAAATGGATTTAGCCTAGCTGTAGTAGTGTGGCATGCCTTTTACTGTTTGAATGGCTCTTATTGTCTAGGAAAATTTGATTTTGTTTGTGGTGATCTTAGCTTTTGCCCTCAGTCAAAACATCTGAAAACCCACACATAAGTGTTCTAACCTAGCTAGATGTTATAAGTGTTGCATGCTACTGTGGTGTGCTTTGGAGATTACCATCAGGAATGGTATCAGGGAAGCCGAAAGTGTGGAGTCAACACTAACAGTGTAAAGTGCGAAGTTGCCTGTGTTGGGTAAGCGATACTAGCCTGTCCTATCCGTTAGGGGTTGGGTGCAGCGTGACGCATGGCTCTGTTGACAGGGGCTATCTGGTTGGGCCTTTCTCCCAGCAGAGGACACACTTGTAAAGGTTAGGAAACAGCTCAGTGGGTTTTTTTTACCAGCCCCACGCGGCCTTGGCTGTAGTCTCTAGTTTCAACTGCGGAAGGACCTCCATGTGAGTCCATGGAAGAGGAGACAGTATCAAGTACAGCCTCGTTAGTGTCTCCCTGTCGCAGAACACAACCGATCGGTCTATCGTTGGATGTATTGTCTGTTTATTGATCTCTGAAAGGCCTAGCAATGGCTGTACAATGTGAGTAAAATGCTGTTTCTGTTTGTGATTTCTCTGTTCTGTTCTTGTGTTCAATTGTTTTTTACATTTGTATTTGTTTGAAACTGGTGAACAATGTCAAAGTTATTTGTGAGGCAGTTTTATCAAGCAGAGTCTAAAAGACTGAACTTGACAACTGAATTGGGGAGCGGTGTGATTGTTTGTACTTTAAGCTGCCCGAGATATTTTGATAGGCGCTGTGTGTGGCCTCCTCTGGTCTTCCTAAGCCAGGCAGTGAAAGACGTGGGGGCTGGTCTGGTGCAGTTCTGGACAGGTCAGGGCAGTGTCCAGGTTGACCAACACACAAAAACAAATAAATAGATTGTCACAATGCAATGAAATGTGTTGTTTTACAGGGTCAGCCAAAGTACTACGGCGTCCCTGGAGCAAATTGGGCTTAAGTTACTTATACCCACCTTGTCGGCTCGGGTATTCGAACCAGCGACCGTTGGGTTGCTAGGCTACCTGCCACTATTAGGCTTAGAGGAACAGACACACAGTCACCAGCTAGGACAGAATAGAAGGCTAGATCTACTCAACTCTGACCCTGGCTGGCTTTCTGACCCTGGCTGTCCTAGTGGCCCAGCTCAGTATAAATACACCTGACTGATTTGATTTCCTCCCTGTCTCTTAAACAGTTTTCAACGGAGGTGTTTAAACCAGACTGATTCCTTCCCCATCATAGTGCCCAGAGCTGTACAGGGCTCTGATGGGGCCTTTTATATCAGTGGTGGTGGTTTTGGCAGTGACTGGAGTGACATAGTCAGTGGCAGTAATTCAATCTATTTGTATAGTCATGTAAGCAATAAGAATATTCTCTTGCCCATGACTCCTGTATTGTGTGTGACTTGATGATGATTCATCAGTATTATGGAATTTGTATTGTGTTGAGTCATGCACTAGCCTATTTTTATTCAGCTCAAACAAATAAACGTTTTTTGTTATCACAGATATTCCTTTGATAATAGTCAATAAGGCCGGTATGGATCCATGTAGGGACCAGCTGACAGCCAGCTATGGTTCCCAGTGTAGTAGGCCAGATTAGGACGTTGTATCAAAAAGCTGACCTATAGCCTCACATTCCTAACATTCCTGCCTGTCATTTCCTCTTGAGCGAGGGCTCAGTTTCTTGTATTTACCACTAGAGGGAGCTACTGTGTTCTGCACTGTGCCTCAACAGAGGCAAACAGGTTTTTGAATCGAGTAGTGTCAGATTTGAAAAGACGCACACTCAATCTTTTTTTATTTTTAAGTCAAGGTCATTCACTGTAGACCTTCACACACTGACTACTACATTCAGAGCAGTAAACAGTTGGCTACTTTTATAGGTTACACTCTGTATTCAAAATAGCACTGTTTGAAACATTGACAGGCTTGAACAAGTGTCAAGTAAGTTATCGTTCCAAGAATTGTGACACCTGTAACTGAACGGTTTAGGAATGTGTCAACAAACTGCACATTCCCACAGCCAACTAGTCTGTAAATCATTCATTGGTTATGGTGGACCTTTGTAGCTCAGTTGGTAGAGCATGTCACTTGTAACGGCAGGGTAGTGGGTTCAATTCCCGAGACCAGGCCATACGTAACAACAAAAAAAAAGATGCAAGCATGACTAAGTTATTTTGAATAAAAGCATCTGCTCAATGGCCATTATTCTTATTCATATACACTCAGTAGCCAGTTTATTAAGTTCACCCATATAGTTTGAGGTGTTTTTCCTCTCATCAATTGTCTAGTGTTGATGATGGCATGCCCACTGGAGCAGCTTCTTGTTTTTAGCTGATAGGAGTGGAGCCCGGTGTGGTCACCTGCTACAGTAGCCCGTCCGTGACAAGGATCGATGAGTAGTGCGTTCCCGAGATGCCGTTCTGCACACCACTTTTGTATTGCGCCCTTATTTGCCTGTTTGTGGCCCGTCTGTTAGCTTGTACGATTCTTGCCATTCTCTTTCGACCTCTCATCAACAAACTGTTTTCGCCCACAGGACTGCCACTGACTGGATGTTTTTGTTTGCCACATCATTCTTGATCAACCCTAGACACTGTCGTGCTTGAAAAGCCCAGGGGGCCAGTCATTTCTGAGATACTGGAACTGGCGCGCCTGGCACCGACGATCATACCATGCTTCAAGTTGCCCAGGTCACTTGTTTTGCCCATTCTAACGTTCAATCAAACAGTAACTGGATGCCTGTCTGCCTGCTTTATATAGCAAGCCACGGTGCTGTGGTGACTCACTGTCTGTAGGTGTAAATCATTTTCGTGAACAGAGTTTTGTACCTAATAAACTATTGATTGAGTGTATATTATATTGAGCTTCAATAGGTTTATTCACATTGTTCCACTCAGGCTACAGTTGAAGTCGGAAGTTTACATGCACCTTAGCCAAATGCATTTAAACTCAGTTTTTCCACAATTCCTGACGTTTAATGTCTTAGTTCAGTTAGGATCACCATTTCATTTTAAGAATGTGAAATGTCACTAGTAGGGAGAATGATTTATTTCAGCTTTTATTTCTTTCATCACATTCCCAGTGGGTCAGAAGTTCACATACAGTCAGTTAGTATTTGGTAGCATTGCCTTCAAATTGTTTAACTTGGGTCAAACGTTTCTGGTAGCCTTCCACAAGCTTCCCACAATAAGTTGGTGTAAATTTTGTCCCATTCCTCCTGACAGAGCTGGTGTAACTGAGTCAGGTTTGTAGGCCTCCTTGCTCGCACACACTTTTTCAGTTCTGCCCACAAATGTTCTATAGGATTGAGGTCAGGGCTTTGTGATGGCCACTCCAATACCTTGACTTTGTTGTCCTTAAGCCATTTTGCCACAATTTTGGAAGTATGCTTGGGGTCATTGTCCATTTGGAAGACCCATTTGCGACCAAGCTTTAACTTCCCGACTGATGTCTTGAGATGTTGCTTCAATATATCCACATCATTTTCCTGCTTCATGATGCCATCTATTTTGTGAAGTGCATCAGTCCCTCCTGCAGCAACGAACCCCACAACATGATGCTGCCACCCCCATGCTTCACGGTTGTGATGGTGTTCTTCGGCTTGCAAGCCTCTCCCTTTTTCCTCCAAACATAACGATGGTCATTATGGCCAAACAGTTCTATTTTTGTTTCATCAGACCAGAGGACATTTCTCCAAAAAGTACGATTTTTGTCCCCATAGGCAGTTGCAAACCGTAGTCTGGCTTTTTTTATGGCAGTTTTGGAGCAGTGGCTTTTTCCTTGCTGATCGGCCTTTCAGGTTATGTTGATATAGGACTCGTTTTACTGTGGATATAGATACTTTTGTACTTGTTTCCTTCAGCATCTTCACAATGTTCTTTGCTGCTGTTCTGGGATTGATTTGCACTTTTCGCACCAACGTACGTTCATCTCTAGGAGACCGAATGCGTCTCCTTCTTGAGTGGTATGACTGCTGCGTGGTCCCATGGTGTTTATACTTATGTACCATGGTTGGTACAGATGAACGTGGTACCTTCAGGTGTTTGGAAATTGCTCCCAAGGATGAACCAGACTTGGAGGTCTCCAATTTTCTTTTCTGAAGTCTTGGCTGATTTTATTTTGAATTTCACAAGATGTCAAGCAAAGGGATACTTAGTTTGAAGGTAGGCCTTGAAATACATTCACAGGTACACCTCCAATTGACTCAAATTATGTCAATTAGTCTATCAGAAGCTTCTAAAGCCATGACATAATTTTATGGAATTTCCCAAGCTGTTTACAGGCACAGTCAACATAGTTTATGTACATTTCTGACCCACTGGAATTGTGATACAGTGAAATAATCTGTCTGTAAACAATTGTTGGAAAAATTACCTACTTGCCAAAACTGTAGTTTGTTAACAATACATTTGTGGAGTGGTTTAAAAACAAGTTTTAATGACTCCAACCTAAGTGTATGTAAACTTCCGACTTCAACTATGAGTTTTTAGTTGTCTTTTAATGAGCCACATTTCCTGGTTTAGTTTGTTTGTCTTCTGTTAGCCTACTGTCAATATTGTAGGCTGGTCTCTAAAGGTTGAGTAAATGCATTTCTGTGACTGTTTAGGTTCACTGGGCTACTAGTTCATTTAGTCTTAGGCTATTATAGCTAGGCTAGGGGAAGAACCAACTGTTGATTTCCTTCATGCTCTGCAGTCAGAGTTTGAGATGGACTTTGCACGTTGCTATTTGCGAGAACATCTCTCATCCAGCAGGGCTTCCTGTATTTCATAGCAGTTTCACATTTTTAGGTAAGCTGATCTGTACTGTTACATGTATTGGCACAGACTGAATTTGAGTGGAGGCATTAATACAGTCTATTCACATGTTGGCCTCACGGTCAACCAGGCAACGCTGATTGTCAAATCTTCTCTTGATAAGATTCTCAGTAAATGGAATGTCTTTGTGGACTCTGGGTTGTATCTTCTTGTAGACTTGACAGGGTTGTATCCTTAGTCTAGTGCACAGCCCGCTCGGTCTGATTGGCTGGAGGAAAGACATGCCTTCCTCTCCCATCCCTTCCTTACCTCCCTCCCTCTAACCCACCTTATCTCTCCTTCCAGTAGCTATTTCTCCTCTCACACCCTCAGCCTAAACGGAGTGGCTCTAACCACACCACTCACTGCTACTGCAGTTCAGTAAAGCAGGGCTGAAGGAACATTGCAGTTAAACAGGGATTTCTGACTGACACGTTAAACACTCACTGAAATGTCCTGCTCCCTTTGTCAGTTCACTTCCCCCAATATTCCCACTGTGAAAAAAAAGACCGATAGCAAACAGAAACACCTTGAGGAAATGTGTGCTCAGGTGTTCTGTAGAATTCAGCATGCCCTGCGATATTGTGCCGGTGTTGATTTTAGCATTGTGTTAACGTTGGGGCATCTTAGGTGAGCTGTTATGCTAGTGTTTTCTCTCTTCCTCAACAGTTGGGCCTTTTCAAACTATCCATACAATAAGAAAAGTGTTTTGATTAACCTGTCAGCAACAACTCTACCATTCAGCTGTCCTTCTGCACAACGGCACATGCTTCTGTCCTCCCTTCACTCATGTGTGGTGCACTTCACATTATAGGCTATGTGGTTGACTCTGGGAGAGTAACACGAAACCTCAGTGACATCACTTCCCCTTTTCTTGGTGCGAAGGTCAACCCTCCACCTAGACCCATCTCACCTTCCACCACTTCTCACGTTACCAACCTCTTCTCTCCCCAGCAGACATGGTTTCAAATACTATTTGAATTCTCTCAAATAGTGTAAGCTTTTGCTCTAGTCTGCCTGGAGTACCAGATGGGTGGAGTTTGCACTCTTGCACATATTACATTGGTCCCATTGTGCTAGGCAACCTCAATCAAGCCCAGATAAAGTATCTGAAAAAATTTTGAATAATATTTGACCCCGGGTCTGTTATCCAGCGAGCAGAGAGCCCTCCCATTGCCGTTGTGCCTGGGTGCTGCTCTCTCTGCTCTGCTGGAGGGGCCCACTCTGACTCAAACCTCTCTGGGCTTGACTACACTCTGGGCCTACCCTCCACTCCTCTCCTACCCCCCACCACTACCAAGCTCACTCTCTCACCTCCTGTAAACTTTGCCCCTGAAAGATCTGCAGTGAGGAATGACCGGCATCTGAGACTGTTGGTATGCTGCTGCCTTATAACTGGCATACTTTATTTATGAAGTCAGCTAGACAGACAGGAAGGAAGGGAGGAGGGGCTAGCTTCAAAGAGTGAGTTAGCGAGTGTGTGAGAGAGAGCAAGACCAAAACACACAGAGCAATAGACGGAAGGGCAGGGCAGGACTAGAAAGAAAGAGAAAAAGAGGTAGAGAACGATGTGAGCCGAGGAAGTAGGAGTGTCTTGGGTTACAGGAGCGTTAAGGCGGTTGTGTTTGTTGGCGAGGATCGTAGCTGGGATCTATTTTTTCCTCAGTGTGTCTGTATCCCTCCTCTCTGCCGTGGACCCCAGGAGAGGTAGGGGCTGGTGGGACTGGGGCGTGGGGTAGCATGGGACAGAATGCCAGCAACGCTGAGACAGTGCCCCAGCAACACCAACAGCAACCTCCTCAACACAACACCGGTGAGTCTAAGGACAGGACAGGTGCATGTATAGAACCTGAGGAAATGAGCTTTTGTATTTGACTTTGCGTTTGTTTTTGGAAGAGGAGTTTGACTGTTTAGTAGCCTACTCAGGATAGTGCTATTTGTTTTTGTTGGCGTGGGAGAACAGTGGACCTAACAGGACCTGCTTTTGTATTGGTGTCTTTGGAAGAGGAGTTTGTTTGGAATGTTTTGTAGAGAAGTGTTTGTGTTAACATGGAACCGAGAGGGTAGGCGGATATGGAGGAAATGTGGTGCAGGTGTTTTTGTGTTGGAAACAGAGAAAGAACGGAGGCAGAGAAGTGCAGGCACAGACAGGTGTGAGGGAATGGATGCTGGAATGTGGTGATTGTGTAATACACAAACCTCACCGACCACTCTGCTGTCTAAACTACACCACTCTGCTGTCTAAACTACACCACTCTGCTGTCTAAACTACACCTCTCTGCTGTCTAAACTACACCTCTCTGCTGTCTAAACTACACCTCTCTGCTGTCTAAACTACACCTCTCTGCTGTCTAAACTACACCTCTCTGCTGTCTAAACTACACCTCTCTGCTGTCTAAACTACACCGACCTCTCTGCTGTCTAAACTACACCGACCTCTCTGCTGTCTAAACTACACCGACCTCTCTGCTGTCTAAACTACACCGACCTCTCTGCTGTCTAAACTACACCGACCTCTCTGCTGTCTAAACTACAACGACCTCTCTGCTGTCTAAACTACACCGACCTCTCTGCTGTCTAAACTACACCGACCTCTCTGCTGTCTAAACTACACCGACCTCTCTGCTGTCTAAACTACACCGACCTCTCTGCTGTCTAAACTACACCGACCTCTCTGCTGTCTAAACTACACCGACCTCTCTGCTGTCTAAACTACACCGACCTCTCTGCTGTCTAAACTACACCGACCTCGCTGCTGTCTAAAATACACCGACCTCTCTGCTGTCTAAACTACACCAACTACACCGACCTCTCTGCTGTCTAAACTACACTGACCACTCTGCTGTCTAAACTACACCGACCACTCTGCTGTCTAAACTACACCAACTACACCGACCTCTCTGCTGTCTAAACTACACCAACCTCACTGACCTCTCTGCTGTCTAAACTACACCAATTACACGACCACTCTGCTGTCTAAACTTCACCGACCACTCTGCTGTCTAAACTACACCAATTACACGACCACTCTGCTGTCTAAACTTCACCGACCACTCTGCTGTCTAAACTCCTCTTTTATCCCTCACTCTATCTCTCCCTCACCCCTTTTTTTATCATGGAACATGGAATCTTTTATTAAAAACAGTGGAGCTGGGAGTGCAAGGCACCAGCTGCCATCTCGAGTGTGTGTGTCAGGATTCCATCTCTTCTTGTGGGGTTGTACAGTTTGCCTAAAGCCACCATTGTTCCTCTCTAATTCACACAGAAACTGAAACCTGTTTTTGCTGCTAT
This sequence comes from Oncorhynchus mykiss, assembly GCF_057628025.1. Classification (NCBI taxonomy): domain Eukaryota; kingdom Metazoa; phylum Chordata; class Actinopteri; order Salmoniformes; family Salmonidae; genus Oncorhynchus; species Oncorhynchus mykiss. Next base: position 55,716,426 of record NC_143039.1, on the reverse strand, counting down.
GACTGAAAGGGCAGAACACATAACTGTTGGATTTAGACTGTTCCTCTGTAAACTGTATGTAGAGAGCGATCTCCAGTCCCTGCTTGATGGGGGTATAGTTGCGCTCCAGTCTAATTTATTAGGCTTGAATCTTGAGTCGCTGATTGTTAGGCAGTGTAGACCTAAATTGGCATGTTGTTTGTGCAACAGAGAGGAAATCAAAGAGGGTTATGTGAAGCAAGAATATGTTCGCTACATGAAGTAGCTAAGAGAACATTAAATGTAGCCAAAGATTATCGGGTTCCCTAGGAAACACTTATCAACACTTTCGTTCCTACCCTGTCACAATATCTCCTCCCGGGCATTTGAATTTGTCATTTCAAACAACACTGTATTCAAAGTGTCCACTATTATGTTCTAGCTATAGAATTACAATAGTCATTCTGTTTCTATGATTCCAACAGTTTTGCTCTAATTCACAAGTCAAATCACAATTGCAACATTTGGTTAAAAATAAGTCCTAGATTATTTGTCCATATCGTGCAGCCCTACATGGCAGTGTGGAAATGATCTCAATTGAGCAGTGGTGTACAAATACTTAAAAGTACAAAAGTTTTTTTTTTCTGGTATCTGTCCGGTATCTGCATTCTTCAAAAAAAATACTGTTCTTTTTACTTCATATTTTCCTTGACACCTAAAAGTACTCGTTACATTTTGAATGCTTAGCAAGTCCAAAAATTGGACCAAAATGGTCCAATTCACGCACTTGTCAAGAACATCCCTGGTCATCTACTGCCTATGCTCTGGGGGACTCACAAAACACAAAAAACACATGCTTCCTTCATAAATTATGTCTGAGTGTGCCCCTGGCTATCTTTAAATACAAAAACAAGAAAATGATGCCACCTGGTTTGCTTAATATTAGGAATTTGTACTTTTACTTTTGATACTTAAGTATATTTAAAACCAAATACTTTAACTCAAGTAGTATTTTACTGGGTGACTTTCACTTGTATTTGAGTCATTTTCTATTAACAAAGCTTTATTTTTACTCAAGTATGACAATTTGGGTACTTTTTTCACCACTGCAATTGAGTGCAGGAAATGCGGAAATGATAAAAGTGCTGAAATATGTTTTGGTTGAATTGAACAGTATAAAACAATCAGAATGGAGAGACTCATTGAAATCACTTAGAATGTAAATGTTGCCACCCTCATAAAGCAATTGTTTAACTTTTTCTTTTTAAATACCGTCATACTGTCCAATTTATTTAAATACCGTGATATAATATTTTATATGGCCCTAGTGTGAGGTTGTGGACTTTTTATACGTTGGCATTGTTTTGTTGTGCACTTCGAGCTCTTTAAAAAGGTAAAGGAATTTTATGCCTGGGTTTGGCTATTTTATTTGTACAATGTATACAGATTTGGGCTCCCGAGTGGCGCCGTGAGTTGGAGTCCCATAGGGCGGCACACAGTTGGCCCAGAGTCCTCCGGGTTAGGGCTTGGCTGGGGCAGGCCGTCATTGTAAATATGAATTTGTTCTTTACTGACTTTCCTAGTTAAATTTTTTTTTAAAGTACATGTGTTTTTATATATTGGAGCCCCTTGGGGAATGTTAATGTAGTGTAGGCCTAGCAGGAATTGCATACTTTAAACTGAGTTGGTAATGTTATGAATGTCAGGAAGTTATTGCATACAATAAACTTGTAACACATGGTGACGCATACAGTGCAGTACATATATACACTACCGTTCAAAAGTTTGGGGTCACTTAAAAATGTCCTTGTTTTTTTTAAAGAAAAGCACTTTTTTTGTCCATTTTAAAATAACATTTGATCAGAAATACACTGTAGACATTGTTAATGTTGTAAATGGCTATTGTAGCTGGAAACGGCTGATTTTAAAAAATTAAAATTAAAAAAATTTACATAGGCGTACAGAGGCCCATTATCAGCAACCGTCACTCCTGTGTTCCAATGGCACGTTGTGTTAGCCAATCCAAGTTTATCATTTTATAAGGCTAATTGATTTTTAGAAAACCCTTCTGCAATTATGTTAGCACAGCGGAAAACTGTTGTCCTGTTAAAAGAAGCAATAAAACTGGCCTTCTTTAGACTAGTTGAGTATCTGGAGCATCAGCATTTGTGGTTTCGATTACAGGTTCAACTTTCTTCTGAAACTCTTCAGTCTATTCTTGTTTTGATAAATGAAGGCTATTCCATGTGAGAAATTGCCAAAACTGAAGATCTCGTACAACGCGGTGTACTACTCCCTTCACAGAACAGCGCAAACTGGCTCTAACCAAAATAGAAAGAGGAGTGGGTGGCCCCGGTGCACAACTGTTGTGCAATTAGTATCTAGTTTGAGAAACATACTCCCCACAAGTCTTCAACTGGCAGCTTCATTAAATAGTACCCGCAAAACACCAGTCTCAATGTCAACAGTGAAGAGGCGACCCCGGGATGCTGGCCTTCTAGGCAGGGTTGCAAAGAAAAAGCTATTTCTCAGACTGGCCAATAAAAATAAAATATTTCGATGGGCAAAAGACCAGACATTGGACAGAGGAACTCTGCCTCGAAGGCCAGCATCCCGGAGTCGCCTCTTCACTGTTGACGTTGAGACTGGTGTTTTGCGGGTACTATTTAATTAATTCATCTTTTGAACGGTAGTGTATGTATTTCTTAAGTACAGTACTCCTGTGCATACTTCCACTGCATGCATGCATAGTATACCACCACAGTGCTACGCTCATAGGAATAGAATGTAATTCCGACTTTATGGCTATGTTACTCCATGTAGGTTTCAGAACCTGTTGACTCGTGTCATGGCATTGGTATGGGTCATTTACCGTATGGACCCTTCAGTATTACTGCTACCCTAGCAGCTCTCACTGCTTCTCTCGGCTTGTCATGTTAACACAGTAATGGCAGCAGGTGGATTTTAAAGCCGGGAAACAATGGGTGCATTCACCTTGACAATATTGTCACATATCTGTTCAAACAAGAAGTGTGTGTGCTGATAGGTGTAGCGGGGGCCCTGTCGGTCTCTGTGTAGCGGGGGCCCTGTCGGTCTAGGGTTGTCTGACTCTGTGGCGTCACCTTTATTCTCCATCTCTGCTGTACTCGGATACCTGCTTTCTCTTCTCACGTTGTCGTATTTAATTGTAACATGGTTGCCTCGCCACACACACCAAGAGACAGACAACCCCCTATTTCTCCCCTCCCAGCACCTGTTTAGTCTGTCTGTCTAGGATATAGTGTGAGGAGCAGCTGTGAGGCCAGTGTGTTTGACGGAGGGAAGATTCACTACCCACCACCCCTCCCTGTCCCCTGCATCGCTGCACTGCCAAACAGTTCAGGTTAAGACCTCTCTGCGGTCAACCGGCGATCACACGAGACTCAGAACTGAACCGACAAAGACTTCTCATAGAAATACCTGCACCTGACAACATTGTTCTGAATTTAAAGGGACATAAAAAGGAGCACTCATTTGAATGAGGTGTATCATTTTCAGCAACGTAAACTAAGGCTTAGACTTAATCCCAAATGATTTCATGTAGAATACAGTGTAGCTAAGCTATTAGTTATGGTGACTTGGCATGGTGATTGCTGGTGTTCAGTTGGTACGGACAGTTCTGGTGACCATGATAAAGTATGGAACTGTCTGTACCCAAATGAAATATGTTCTGAGCTCTGCTGCTGATACATTTACCCTAGACTAACCTCAAGAAGACGTACTGCAGGGAACTGCATTTCTCTGCATTTCTGTTCTCTATATGTATTATCAACCTTAAATCGAAATGAAAATGATTAAAATATAAAATTCAACCAGAGTGCTTAGATCATGGGAAAAAGCAGCACTTGAATAATTCCCACAGTGAATGGCTCGGCCCACTACACTATGAAACCACACACTTTTGCAGTCTTTGATATTACTGTCCGCAATTGATATTGTGAAAACAATATGTGGGGAGGCAGAGGCACAGAAACACACATCAATACCGTTGTCAGATATCACTGTTAAAATATTAATTTATGGTATTGCTAGCAGTCAAGAGGGAACTCTGCCTGAACGACTCAAACTCCCCAGCTTATGCTTTTCAAATGGGCGGCATGGCCGATCTAATTAGGGCCGATTTTCAACTTTTCATAACAATCCGTAACGTCCAGTTATAGCCAATTACATTGCAATCCACAAGGAGACTGTGTGGCAGGCTGTGTGGCAGTTGCTAGCTAGCATTAAACTTATCTTATAAAAAAAACTACACATGGTTGATGATATTACTAGGTTAACTAGCTTGTTCCTCATTGCATATAATCAATGCGGTGTCTGTTAATTGATCATCGAATCGCAGCCTTCTTCAATTTTGCCAACTGGGTGATGATTGAACAAGCGCATTCGTGAAAAAAGCACAATCGTTGCAATAATATACCTAACCATGAACATCAATGCCTTTCTTAAAATCAATACACAAGTATATATTTTTTAAAACCTGCATATATGTAATTTAAAAAAAATCATGTTAGCAGGCAATATTAACTAGGGAAATTGTCACTTCTCTTGCGTTCAGTGTAAGCAGAGTCAGGGTATATGCCTGGCCCTCATGGCTCGTTGCCAACTGTTGAAAGGCCATTCATTCCTAACAAAGACCGTAATTAATTTGCCAGAATTGTACATAATTATGACAACATTGAAGGTTGTGCAATGTAACAGTAATATTTAGACTTATGGGTTGACACACATTTGATAAAATATGGAACGGTTCCGTATTTCACTGAAAGAATATACGTTTTGTTTTTTCTAAATCATAGTTTCCGGATTTGACCATATATACAGTGGGGCAAAAAAGTATTGTCAGCCACCTATTGTGCAATTTCTCCCACTTAAAAATATGAGGCCTGTAATTTTCATCATAGGTACACCTCAACTATGACAGACAAAATAAGAAAAAAAATCCAGAAAATCACATTGTAGGATTTTTTTATACATTTATTTGCAAATTATGGTGGAAAAATAAACTTTTGTTATTGACCAAATACTTATCTCAATACTTTGTTATATACCCTTTGTTGGCAATGACAGAGGTCAAACGTTTTCTGTAAATCTTCACAAGGTTTTCACACACTGTTGCTGGTATTTTGGCCCATTCCTCCATGCAGATCTCCTCTAGAGCAGTGATGTTTTGGGGCTGTTGCTGGGCAACAAGGACTTTCAACTCCCTCCAAAGATATTCTATGGGGTTGAGATCTGGAGACTGGCTAGGCCACTCCAGGACCTTGAAATGCTTCTTACGAAGCCACTCCTTCGTTGCCCGGGCGGTGTGTTTGCGATCATTGTCATGCTGAAAGACCCAGCCACGTTTCATCTTCAATGCCCTTGCTGATGGAAGGAGGTTTTCACTCAAAATCTCACGATACATGGCCCCATTCTTTCCTTTACACGGATCAGTCGTCCTGGTCCCTTTGCAGAAAAACAGCCCCAAAGCATGATGTTTCCACCCCCATGCTTCACAGTAGGTATGGTGTTCTTTGGATGCAACTCAGCATTATTTGTCCTCCAAACACGACGAGTTGAGTTTTTACCAAAAAGTTATATTTTGGTTTCATCTGACCATATGACATTCTCCCAATCTTCTTCTGGATCATCCAAATGCTCTCTAGCAAACTTCAGACGGGCCTGGACATGTACTGGCTTAAGCAGGGGGACACGTCTGGCACTGCAGGATTTGAGTCCCTGGCGGCGTAGTGTGTTACTGATGGTAGGCTTTGTTACTTTGGTCCCAGCTCTCTGCAGGTCATTCACTAGGTCCCCCCCGTGTGGTTCTGGTATTTTTGCTCACCTTTCTTGTGATCATTATCAGATTATCAGTGGTCTTGTATGTCTTCCATTTCCTAAGAATTGCTCCCACAGTTGATTCCTTCAAACCAAGCTGCTTACCTATTGCAGATTCAGTCTTCCCAGCCTGGCGCAGGTCTACAATTTTGTTTCTGGTGTCCTTTGACAGCTCTTTGGTCTTGGCCATAGTGGAGTTTGGAGTGTGACTGTTTGAGGTTGTGGACAGGTGTATTTTATACTGATAACAAGTTCAAACAGGTGCCATTAATACAGGTAACGAGTGGAGGACAGAGGAGCCTCTTAAAGAAGAAGTTACAGGTCTGTGTGAGCCAGAAATCTTGCTTGTTTGTAGGTGACCAAATACTTATTTTCAAGCCTAATTTGCAAATAAATTCATTAAAAATCCTAGAATGTGATTTTCTGGATTTTTTTCTTCTCATTTTGTCTGTCATAGTTGAAGTGTACCTATGATGAAAATGACAGGCCTCATCTTTTTAAGTGGGAGAACTTGCACAATTGGTGGCTGACTAAATACTTTTTTGCCCCACTGTATGACCAACGGCTCGTATTTCTGTGTTTATTATAATTAAGTATATGATTTGATAGAGCAGTCTGACTGAGCGGTGGTAGGCAGCAGCAGGCTCGTATGCATTCATTCAAACAGCAGCTCTTAGCTTGAAGCACAGCGCTGTTTATGACTTCAAGTCTATCAACTCCCGAGATTAAGCTGGCAATACTATAGTGCCTATTAGAACATCCAATAGTCAAAGGTATATGAAATACAAACGGTATAGAGAGAAATGGTCCTATAATTCCTATAACTACAACCTAAAACTTCTTAACTGGGAATATTGCGGACTCATGTCTAAAGGAACCACCAGCTTGCGTATGTTCATGTCCTGAGCAAGGAACTTAAAAGTTAGCTTTCTTACATGGCACATATTGCATTTTTACTTCTCCAACACTGTGTATTTGCATTATTTAAACCAAATTGAACATTTTCATGATTTATTTAAGGCTTAATTGGTTTTATTTATGTATTATATTAAGTTCAAATAAGTGTTCATTCAGTATTGTTGTAATTGTCATATATTAATTTGGTATCTGCTTTTTTTTGGACCTCCAATCGGTATCGGCGTTGAAAAATCATAATCGGTCGACCTCTAGTCCATGCATTGCATTTTGTTCGCTATACGTGTTGGGGGATAATATTCACCAGGACATATTCTCTGTCTCATGATTCCCGAGCATGAAACTGCACAGGGGATGTTAAGTGTTCTCCAAGGCTATATTGACGAAGAACAGATTCCATATGGGATCGAATGGTGGGCTTTTGCACAAATGGGGCTCCATCTACGGCGGGCAGGCCGTGAATGTGCTTCCCTTTGCCACTGAGAGCAACTGGTGGCAAAAGAGCTGAGCACATGCCTCCGATATACTGCAGCAGGTAACTTTGATTGTAAACTACATCCACTGTGCTCAAGCTTGTTCGCAAAAGTACACTCAACAAAAATATAAATGCAACATGTAAAGTGTTGGTCGCATGTTTCATGAGCTGAAATACATTTTTCAAATGCACAAAAACCTTCTTTCTCTCACATTTTGTGCCCCAATTTGTTTACATCCCTGTTAGAGCGTTTCTCCTTTGCCAAGATAATCCATCCACCTGAGAGGTGTGGCATATCAAGAAGCTGATTAAACAGCATGATCATTACACAGGTGCACCAATTGGCATTCTGACTGGAGGAACGTCCACCAGTGCTATTGCCAGAGAATTTAATGTTCAGTTCTCTACCATAAGCCGTCCAACTTCGGTTTAGAGAATTTGGCAGTACGTCCAACTAGCCTCACAACCGCAGACCGCTTGTATGATGGTGTGTGTGTGAGAGCGGTTTTCTGAGGTCAATGTTGTGAACAGTGCCCCATGGTGGCAGTGGGGTTATGGTATGGGCATAAGCTACGTACAATGAACACAATTGCATTTTATCTATGACAATTTGAATGCGCAGAAATAACGTGACGAGATTCAGGCCCTTTTTTTAAGGTACGTGCTGACCAACAGATGCATATCTGTATTCCCAGTCATGTGAAATCCATATATTAGGCCCTAATATATGTATTTAAGTTTACTGATTTTCTGATTTCAGTAAAATCTTTGAAAATTGCGTTTTTATATTTTTGTTCAGTATATCTGGAGATGTGGGATCAGCGCATGACAATGTTCAAATCAAATGTACACTGCTCAAAAAAAATAAAGGGAACACTTAAACAACACAATGTAACTCCAAGTCAATCACACTTTTGTGAAATCAAACTGTCCACTTAGGAAGCAACACTGATTGACAATAAATTTCACATGCTGTTGTGCAACTGGAATAGACAACAGGTGGAAATAATAGGCAATTAGCAAGACACCCCCAATAAAGGAGTGGTTCTGCAGGTGGTGACCACAGACCACTTCTCAGTTCCTATGCTTTCTGGCTGATGTTTTGGTCACTTTTGAATGCTGGCAGTGCTTTCACTCTAGTGGTAGCATGAGACGGAGTCTACAACCCACACAAGTGGCTCAGGTAGTGCAGCTCATCCAGGGTGGCACATCAATGCGAGCTGTGGCAAGAAGGTTTGCTGTCAGCGTAGTGTCCAGAGCATGGAGGCGCTACCAGGAGACAGGCCAGTACATCAGGAGACGTGGAGGAGGCCGTAGGAGGGCAACAACCCAGCAGCAGGACCGCTACCTCCGCCTTTGCAAGGAGGAGCAGGAGGAGCACTGCCAGAGCCCTGCAAAATGACCTCCAGCAGGCCACAAATGTGCATGTGTCTGCTCAAACTGTCAGAAACAGACTCCATGAGGGTGGTATGAGGGCCCGACATCCACAGGTGGGAGTTGTGCTTACAGCCCAACACCGTGCAGGACGTTTGGCATTTGCTAGAGAACACCCAAGATTGGCAAATTCGCCACTGGCGCCCTGTGTTCTTCACAGATGAAAGCAGGTTCACACTGAGCACATGTGACAGACGAGTCTGGAGACGCCGTGGAGAACGTTCTGCTGCCTGCAACATCCTCCAGCATGACCGTTTTGGCGGTGGGTCAGTCATGGTGTGGGGTGGCATTTCTTTGGGGGGCCGCACAGCCCTCCATCTGCTCTCCAAGGAAGCCTGACTACCATTAGGTACCGAGATGAGATCCTCAGACCCCTTGTGAGACCATATGCTGGTGTGGTTGGCCCTGGGTTCCTCCTAATGCAAGACAATGCTAGACCGCATGTGGCTGGAGTGTGTCAGCAGTTCCTGCAAGAGGAAGGCATTGATGCTATAGACTGGCCCGCCTGTTCCCCAGACCTGAATCCAATTGAGCACATCTGGGACATCATGTCTCGCTCCATCCACCAACGCCACGTTGCACCACAGACTGTCCAGGAGTTTGCGAATGCTTTAGTCCAGGTCTGGGAGGAGATCCCTCAGGAGACCATCCGCCACCTCATCAGGAGCATGCCCAGGCGTTGTAGGGAGGTCATACAAGCACGTGGAGGCCGCACACACTACTGAGCCTCATTTTGACTTGTTTTAAGGACATTACATCAAAGTTGGATCAGCATGTAGTGTGGTTTTCCACTTTAATTTTGAGTGTGACTCCAAATCCAGACCTCCATGGGTTGATAAATTAGATTTCCATTGATAATTTTTGTGTGATTTTGTTGTCAGCACATTCAACTATGTAAAGAAGAAAGTGTATTTAATCATAATATTTCATTCATTCAGATCTAGGATGTTATTATTTCAGTGTTCCCTTTATTTTTTTGAGCAGTGTATTTATATAGCCCTTCTTACATCAGCTGATATGTTAAAGTGCTGTACAGAAACCCAGCCTAAAACCCCAAACAGCAAGCAATACAGGTGTAGCAGCACGGTGGCTAGGAAAAACTCCCTAGAAAGGCCAGAACCTAGGAAACCTAGAGAGGAACCAGGCTATTAGGGGTGGCCAGTTCCTCTTCTGGCTGTGCCGGGTGGAGATTATAACAGAACATGGCCAAGATGTTCAAATGTTCATAGATGACCAGCAGGGTCAAATAATAATAATCAGTGGTTGTAGAGGGTGCAACAGGTCAGCACCTCAGGAGTAAATGTCAGTTGGCTTTTCATAGCCGATGAGAGGGAGAACTTTAAATTCACACAAGACAAGACAGGATAAATACTCCAGATATAACAGACTGACCCTAGCCCCCCGACACAAGCTACAGTAGCATAAATGTTCTATTTCATACCGAGGCTTGGTAGTTATCGAGGGGAGTGTTGGAAAGATTTTTCACATTGAGAGAGGAACTGTTGTCATTCACAATGGGATGTATAAACAAAATAAAACTGACTTTGACTTTCTGTCTAATGAAAGTAAGATGTCTCCTTGCCTATGTAACAGACATGTTTAGAAAACTGAACACAAGCATACAGGGGAAATACAAAAACATTCTACAGATGAGTGACTGAGTCAGTGGTTTTAGAGGAAATTATTATTATTATTGGAGAGTCTTTCAAAAGCCAACTATGCCCCCTTCCTCGACTGCATGTTTCTAACAGAAAACCGCATCAGTAAGTGTCCCACACAAGTGATGACTAATCACCTCCAACACTTGTAAGAGCACTTTGGGACCTACTTCCCAATCCGTTTGACTGTGAGCCTGGCTCAGTTGACATGCCGTCAAGTGAAATCAAACAGCTACCCGAGCTGTCATGTGACCGAATGCATTCACAGGTCACTACGGAGGAGTTTTGGTTCCTGACTCAAAGGGAATAAATACCCTGCCGTCTACCTCCTGAGCATTAATGCCACATTCAAAACAACTCGAAACTGGGAAATAGCTGACTTCAATGAGTTCAAGACAACTGGGAACTAAAAAAACAGAACTCAGACTGGAAATAAAATTGTTTGGAACAGTCACCCACCTCAGTAACTCGGCCTTCCATCTAGAGCTCCGACGTTCCAACCTAAAGATCACTGACATCATGATTTGGCCTCATATTTTTCATAGTTCTGAGTTGTCTTGAAAGCACCGTAAAACTCATGACACCCTTCGCCAGCTCAGACTGTATCTGTTTGAAGCTGGATTCAGTGCTCTCGTCAGCATTAAAACCAAATATCTATCCAGATTGGATGTGACAGCAGAGATGTGTGTGTACCGTCATCCATGCCCCATGACTTTGAGAAGCTCCCACGCGACATTCATCAAGCACGCCCATCTTATTAGTGCTGGTGAGGTGACATCATTTGCAATTAAATGTCATAGCTCCATATTAAAATGATGTGATGGCAGTGGTGGAATAAGTACCCAATTGTCATACTTGAGTAAAAGTAAAGATACCTTAATAGAATGACTCAAGTGAAGTCACCCAGTAAAATACAACGTGTAAAAGTATTTGCTTTTAAATATACTTAAGTATCAAAGGTGAATGTGATTTTCTTTTTTGACACTTATATTTTAGCAATGTCACATTCCTTATATTAAGCAAACCAGACGCCACCATTTTCTAGTTTTTTTTTATTTAAATTGACGGCTAGCCAGGGGCACACTCCAACACTCAGACATCATTTACCAAGGAATAATTTGTGTTTGAGTCCGCCAGATCGGAGGCATTAGGGATGACGAGGAATAGTCTGTTGATAAGTGTGTGAATTGGACCCTTTTCCTGTCCTGCTAAGCTTTTGAAAGGTAACGAGTACTTTTGGGTGTCTGGGGGAAATGTATGGAGTAAAAAGTATAATTTCCTTAGTAATGTGGGGAACTAAAAGTACTTTACACCACTGTGTGATGGTGAGTTGAGAAGACAATCAGAAATACTGCTACAATGTTTTCATTTAACCGCAATAGCCCCAAACAAAAAAGTGAACATTGGCTGTTAATTTTTTTTCACGTTTGGTGTTGTGAGAATTTTCAGATAACAAAATGGGTCGTAGGCAAAACAGTTTTAGAACCCCTGGGTTAGAGGCTGCAACCAAAACAACTGAACTCAATGGTCTGGTTTGTTTTTGCTGGCATTGACTGACTTCTCTCTCTCTTTCTGTCTCTCTCAACCTGTTCTGTGGAATTGAGATGAACCTGGCGCCTGCCTGCCACAGGGATATCAGCACCCCATCTTCCCCTCCTGAATCTTGGCCCCGTCTCACACAACTTTTTTATTTTTTTCACCTTTACTTAACCAGGCAGGCCAGTAGAGAAGTTCTCATTTACAACTGCGACCTGGCCAAGATAAAGCAAAGTAGTGCCGTACAAACAACACAGAGTTACACATGGGATAAGCAAACGTACAGTCAATAACACAATAGAAAAATCTATATAAAGGCAATAAATAGGCCATAGTGGTGAAATAATGACAATTTAGCATTAACACTGGAGTGATGTGCAGAAGATCTGCAAGTAGAGATACTTGGGTGCAAAGGAGCAAAAAAAGAAAAGAAAACAGGGATGAGGTAGTTGGGTGGGTAATTTACAGATGTGCTGTGTACAGGGGTACAGTGATCGGTAAGCTGCTCTGACAACTGATGCTTAAAGTTAGAGAGAGAGATATACGCCTCCAGTTTCAGTGATTTTTGCAATTCGTTCTAGTCATTGGCAGCAGAGAACTGGAAGAAATGGCAGCCAAAGGAAGTTTGGGCTTTGGGGATGACCAGTGAAATATACCGGCTAGAGCATGTTCTACCGGTGGGTGTTGCTATGGTAACCAGTGAGCTGAGATAAGGTGGGGCTTTACCTAGCAAGTACTTATAGATGACCTGGAGCCAGTGGGTTTGACGATGAATATGAAGCGAGGGCCAGCCAACGAGAGCATACAGGTCGCAGTGGTGGGTAGTATGTGGGGCTTTGGTGACAAAATGGATGGCACTGTGATAGACTACATCCAATTTGCTGAGTAGTGTTGGAGGCTATTTTGTAAATGACATTTCCGAAGTCAAGGATTGGTAGGATATTCAGTTTTACGAGGGTATGTTTAGCAGCATAAGTGAAGGAGGCTTTGTTGCGAAATAGGAAGCCCATTCTAGATTGGAGAAGCTTAATGTGAGTCTGGAAGGAGAGTTTACAGTCCAACCAGACAACTAGGTATTTGTAGTTGTCAACATATTCTAAGTCAGAACCGTCCAGAGTAGTGATGCTAGTCGGGTGGTTGGGTGCGGGCAGCGATCTGTTGAATTTAGTTTTACTTGCATTTAAGAGCAGTTGGATCCCACGGAAGGAGTGTTGTATGTCATTGAAGCTCGTCTGGAGGTTTGTTAACAGTGTCCAAAGAAGTGCCAGAGGTTTACAGAATGGTGTTGTCTGCGTAGAGGTGAATCAGCAGCAGCAAGAGCAACATCATTGATATATACAGAGAAAAGAGTCTGCCCGAGAATTGAACCCTGTGGCACCCCCAGACACTGCCAGAGGTCCGGACAACAGGCCCTCCGATTTGACACACTGTACTCTTTCTGAGAAGTAGTTGTTGAACCAGGCGAGACGGTCATTTGAGGAACCAAGGCTGTTGAGTCTGCCGATAAGAATGCGGTGATTGACTCAGTGCAGTGGGCAGCTGAGAGGAGGTGCTCTTATTCTCCATGGACTTTAGAGTCCCAGAACCTTTTGGAGTTTGTGCTACAGGATGCAAATTTCTGTTTGAAAAAGCTAGCCTTTGCTTTCCTAACTGCCTGTGTATGTATATTGGTTTCAAACTTCCCTGAAAAGTGGCATATTGCTGGGGTTATACAATGCTAATGCAGTATACCACATTATGGTTTTGTGCTGGTCAAGGGCAGTCAAGTCTGGAGTGAACCATGGGCTATATCTGTTCTTAGTTCAACATTTTTGAATGGGGAATGCTTATTGGTGAGACTTTTAAAGAATAACCAGGCACCCTCTTCTGACGGAATGAGGTCAATATCCTTCCAGGAGACCCGGGCCAGGTCGACTAGAAAGGCCTGCTCGCTGAAGTGTGTTAGGAAGCGTTTGACAGTTATGGGGGAGGGGGGTCGTTTGACCGCAAACTCATTATCGGTACAGGCAATGAGGCAGTGATCGCTGAGATCCTGGTTGGAGACAGCAGTGGTGTATTTAGAGGGCAGGTTGGCCCGGATGATATCTATAAAGGGGTCCATGTTTACGGATTTAGGGTAGGTTCCTTGATAATTTGTGTGAGATTGAGGCAATCTAGTTTAGATTGTAGGATGGCCGGGGGGTTAAGCATATCCCAGTTTAGGTCACCTAACTGTACGAACTCTGAAGATAAATGGGGGACAATTAATTCACATATGGTGTCCAGGGCACAGCTGGGGGCTGAGGAGGGTCTGTAACAAGCGGCAACAGTGAGACTTATTTCTGGAAAGGTGGATTTTTAAAAGTAGAAGCTCGAACTATTTGGGTACAAACCTGGATAGCATGACCGAACTCTGCAGACTATCTCTGCAGTAGATTGCAACTCCACCCCCTTTGGCAGTTCTGTCTTGGTGGAAAATGTTGTAGTTGGGATGGACATTTTTTTATTTTTGGTGGCCTTCCTAAGCCAGGATTCATACACGGCTAGGACATCAGGGTTGGCGTAGTGTGCTAATGCAGTGAATAAAACAAACTTAGGGAGGAGGCTTCTGATGTTGACATGCATGAAACCAAGGCTTTTACTGTTACAGAAGTCCAAAAATGAGAGCGCCTGGGGAATAGGAGTGGAACTGGGTGCTACAGTGCCTAGGTAACCTCTACATCAACTTGAGGAACAGAGGAGGAGTAGGATAAGGGTACGGCTAAAGGCTTTAAGAACTGGTCGTCTAGTGCGTTGGGAGCAGTGAATTAAAGGAGCAGATTTTTGGGCGTGGTAGAATAGACACAGGGCACAATGTTCAGACAAGGGTATGGTAGGATGTGAGTACAATGGAGGTATACCTAGGCGTTGAGTGACGGTGAGAGAGGTTTAGTCTCTGGAATCACCAATTAAGACAGGTGAGGTCTCTGCATGTGTGTGTGGGGTGGGACAAAAGAGCTATCTAATGCATGTTGAGCGGGACTGAGGGCTCTACAGTGAAATAAAACTAGCCACGACGGCAGTAGACAAGGCATATTGACAGAGAGAGGCATAAAGCAAACACAGGTGTTGATCAGGAGAGCTAAGACGACGTGTAAACCCTGATGAATGGGCACAGCAGGTCAGTTAGGTACATACAGGACCAGAGTTTGAGGCTGAGGCCGACAGGTAAACAAAATGAGGTACCGTGTTATTGAAACAGTCCAGGGGGCATCAGCTGTGTAGCCAAGTGATCATTGGGTCAAAAGAGCAGCAATAGGTGAGTCAGGGTGCCGTTCGGTAGTCATTACTACGCTAGGCGAACAGGGGACACAGCGTTCCCGAAAGCTAGCGGGCCGGGGATAGCAGATGGTTCTTCGGAGACATCATAACAGAATAGCCTGTTGAGACCACATCGGACGATCGGATCGTCAGGGCTCCATGTCGACAATAAAGGGTCCAGGCCAATTGGCAAAATATGTATTAGCTGGTATATGGGCCTAGGTCGAGGCTAGCTCAAGGCTAACTGGTGCTTACTTCAAGACAGATGCGTTAGCTAACAGTAGCCACTCGTTTGCAGCTAGCTAGCTGCGATGATCCGGTGTAATGATCCAGGGCGGCAGGAATCCGGTGACGTGGTAGAGATAAGCAGTCTGATATGCTCTGGATTTATTATCTCGCTGTGCAGACTGGCAGGTATTGTCTGAGCTAAGGCTGGCTGGTGATCAAGAAAAAGGTGAAGACTGCCTCTCTCTTTTTGCCATCTCTCTCTAGTCTTTTATAGTAATATTAGTTTGTTGCCTGCAGTGAATTGCACCTCTATCCTATTTTTAGCATTATTTTATTTTAATCTATTTTTATTTTAACTATTTAGTCTGTCAAAACCGCTAAGCGAGGACAGAGTTGTTCTTTTACCTGAGGGCACGATATGCATTCTCTCTCCTTCTAGCTCTTTTTGAATCTGTCAAATTGCCAATTGAGTGAATTTGATCTGTTGCTTTCCACTTAACTTTTATCCCTCTTTCACATGACAGGGTGTCTGGTAAGAGTCAGAATCGAGGGGGATGAGGGAGAGATGGACGGAGGA
Source organism: Oncorhynchus mykiss (assembly GCF_057628025.1). Taxonomy (NCBI): domain Eukaryota; kingdom Metazoa; phylum Chordata; class Actinopteri; order Salmoniformes; family Salmonidae; genus Oncorhynchus; species Oncorhynchus mykiss. Next base: position 55,700,510 of record NC_143039.1, on the reverse strand, counting down.
TGAAGTTGCAAATTGGCTCTGCCCTAAAGTGTGACCCATAAACTGGATTGGTGTGACCTCCGCAATATAAGCCAGACGACTGTAACAGATGTGTGGCGTTTTTATATAGAGCTCAATGTGAACTGGTTGTGTAGGGACCTCATGCTATTCAAAGCTTCCTGGCTGGTTCCTTAGGAAGTGCATTTGATTGCTGTGTGTCCTATACATCGTCCTCTTGTGCAACGAGTGTGTGCACGGTCGACTCATCACCTAAGAATGGGTGGATATTTCACACCCAGTCTTCCTGGATCTGTTACATGATTTGCAGCAGCAGGTGATGTCATCAGCTGGAGAACAGTTATGAGTCATTGTTTCTGGGAGAGTAACCTAACCCTGTCCTCTCAAACGTGTTTTGTTTATTCTGCTCTTTAAATGCATTTTCTGTGGTAATTATGTGTTTACCATTGACTGTGATGGACTTATGTTTGTATTGAAACAGTTTTGAAAGCATCCCACTCTAGTTCGATGTTAAACTCTGCTGCTGCTCTTATCAATTTACCTACATAAGAATCTCTGCCAGCTGGTACAACTCAACAGCCAGTAAGAGTGGAATTCAGACCAGCCTTCAGCTTTAAGCCTGGCTCAGTCTGTACTGTGGTCTAGTAAGACACACTCTAAGATGGCGCTGGAATGTAGCACCAACTAGCACAAGCCTAGTTCATAGTCCTGCAGGCTCTAGTTTTGTCCTATCTTGTTTATTGTCCTGTCGAGTGCTGCAAGGAGAGACCGAGTAAAGCTGCAGATGGCCCAGAACAGAGTGGCACGTCTTGCTCTTCATTGTAAACCAGAGGGCTGATATAAATACTATGCATGACAGTCTCTTGGCTAAGAGTTGAGGAGAGACAGACTGCATCACTTCTTTTTAGTAGAAACATTGTGTTAAATTCTTTTTTTTGTTGCATAGTCCACTTATACACAGCTCTGACACACACACTTACCCCACCAGACATGCCACCAGGGGTCTTTTCACAGTCCCCAAATCCAGAAATAATTTCAAGAAAGCATATACAGTATTATATAGAGCGGTTATCGCATGGAACTCCCTTCCATCTCATATTGCACAAATAAACAGCAAATCTGGTTTAAAGAAAACATATAAAGTAACCCCTCACGGCACAACGCCTCTCCTCTATTTGGCCAAGGTAGTTTGTGTATTTATTGATATGTAGGCTACGTGTTCCTTTTTTAAATTGATGTAGTTCTGTCTTTGAGCTGTTCTTGTCTATTAATGTCATGTTTTGTGTGGAGACCAGGAAGAGTAGCTAATGCTTTCGCAACCGCTAATCGCAACAGCTAATCGATCCTAATAAAATACCAAATTCTTAAACATTACTGTTGGAGACATACTGTAGAGTTAGTTAGGGCCTAGTCTATAGAGGAAATGTATCCCTTTTTTACGAACAGGGCAGCACGTTCGTAAAAAAGTGCTGCCCTATTTTATCATTTTCTTTCCCCCATGCCTTAATTATCTGTCTTTTAATAAGTGTCATGCCACTCACCTCTCCCTCTCCAGATGATGAGGTGGACTTGCAGCAGAGTACGACAGGGAGTGAGGGGGGTGACTCATCAGGTGGAACCCCTCCCTCCAAACGCAAGGGCAAGTTCTCCAGCTTCGGGAATATGTTCAAGCCCTGGAAGTGGAGGAAGAAGAAGAGCAGCGAGACCTTCCTGGAAACCTCAATAGGTACCTGCCTTTTAGAAGTAGTCAAATTGATGGATGGATTGTACATCATTGTAAGGACATGTTGAAGTTGAATGTTGTCTTATATCTTACTGATTCTGAACAAGACTGTGCTAGCCCGATGAGCTGAACCCTAGACGTTACCTTTAAGAGAGCTCAAGTCTTCATGGTCTCAGACAAGGTTACTCATCAAGCCACCTCTGTTACGGGGAAATTAAACCTATTTGTTTACTTTCAGTGTTGGAGAGGAAGATCTCAGTAAGGAGACCTCGTCAGGAGCTGATTGACAGAGGATTGCTGAAAGAACTGCCGGAGAATGGTATGCAGACTAGCGCCCGTGTCCACAAAGCCTGTCAGTAGGAGTGCTGGTCTAGGATCAGGCCTTTTGATTATAATAAAAAAAAGATTATATGGACAGGTCCTGGATCAGCACTCCCTACTCGTAGATGCTTTGTGGATACGGCCCCTGATCATAGTGGAGTAGACAAAGACCTACATAAATACTAGTAGCCTATAATTTATCAACGGGAAACAAAACTAATAGTTGGGTAACACTTTTAGAGAATGCTGAGATGTAGAGAATCTTTGCTGACCTCAAATTCCTTATCAGAATGTATTTCTGTGTGACAGAGGGCAACGACGTGAACCATTCCAAAGGTCCGGTGGTGAAGAATGGCCAGCCAGTACCTGTTGACCGGGTCTCAGAGTCAGGGATCAGGGTGTCCCGGGGGGAGGCAGGCCCAGGGCTCAACCCCACCTGGCTACCCCAGGGAGAGGACCCACGGCGGGGCAGCGTCCCTTCAGACGACCCCCGGAGCAGGAGCCGGGTACCCTCTGACGCCTCGCGCTCCAACCGAGCCCCACTGGACGTAGACTCACACGCCAGGCTATCGGTCATAGATCTGGAGAGACGGAGTAGAGTGCCATCTGACGTGTCAGAGAGGAGAGGAGGGTCACTACCGAGAGGACCTGCTCCCGAGGAGGGGAGGCAACGGAAAGAGGATAAAGAGGACAAGCGAGAGGAGAGGCGAGACGGGAAAGAGGAGAGGCGAGACGGGAAAGAGGAGAGGCGAGACGGGAAAGAGGAGAGGCGAGACGGGAAAGAGGAGAGGCGAGACGGGAAAGAGGAGAGGCGAGACGGGAAAGAGGAGAGGCGAGACGGGAAAGAGGAGAGGCGAGACGGGAAAGAGGAGAGGCGAGAGGAGAGGAGAGACGGGAAAGAGGACAAGAGAGAGGAGAGGAGAGATGGGAAAGAGGAGAGGAGAGATGGGAAAGAGGAGAGGAGAGATGGGAAAGAGGAGAGGAGAGACGGGAAAGAGGACAAGAGGGAGGAGAGGCGAGACGGGAAAGAGGACAAGAGGGAGGAGAGGCGAGACGGGAAAGAGGACAAGAGGGAGGAGAGGCGAGACGGGAAAGAGGACAAGAGGGAGGAGAGGCGAGACGGGAAAGTGGACAAGAGAGAGGAGAGGCGAGACGGGAAAGAGGACAAGAGAGAGGAGAGGAGAAACGGGAAAGAGGACATGAGAGAGGAGAGGAGAGACGGGAAGGAGGAGAGGAGAGGTCCTCGTGATGAGAGGGAGGAGAGAGACAACAGGGAAAAGAGAGACCGGCGAGAGGAGAGGGAAAGGAGGGACAGAGATGATCGAGAGAAGAGCGAAGAGGGGGAGAAGGAGGACAAGGAGAAGAGAGGAGAAAAAGATGACAGAAGAGAGGGAAAAGAGAGAAGAGATGATCGTGAGAAAAGAGACGACAGGAGAGATGACCGAGAAAGAAAAGATGACCGGTACAAGATAATTGTTCGTGAAAAGGCAGACGAAAGGAGAGATGATGGGGAACAAAGGGGGGAGGAGAGGGATAGGAGGAGGAGTCCTCCTAGGCCTGCTAGACCAGAGACCCTCTTGAGACCTTTTGAAGAGGGTCGTCCTGTGGTCAGACTTCACTCTGAGATGGAGCTAAGGCAGAGTCTCCAGAAGACCTCCTCAGAGGACCTCCGTAGCAGGGTCCGTCCTGCCTCTGAGGCTTACCGCGGGAGCACCCTGCCCAGGTACATGCCATCTGAGGAGATCAAAGGAGGGGAGACCCGCGGACGAGCAGGTAAGAAACAGCCTGTGGCGTAAAATTCTATGCTTTCGCTTGTATGTCTGAAGTTGTTGAAGTTGAACAATTCTTAGTGGAACGAAGCTTTGTTTATGGTGCACTTTGCAAGTGCAATTTGTTACTGTCTGCTAGTTGAGTGTCTAGGAGATTCTGTTTTGTATATCTGGTAACGCTGTGAATCTCCTTGTTCTCAGCCCTGTGAAAGGTGCGAGGACTTGACCAGAATCCGTCTTTAGTTAATCTGTTAAAAAGCTGCTTATTGTCCAATGTTGAGGTGCAGCTTATCTCAGCTCTGTGTTCTATGTGCTCAGCACTGTACAGTAACAGTGTGCTTGTTGTGGTTGCACTTTGAGCCGCGGGACCAGGGGGAATAGAAACTCCTATTGTCCTCCTTACCTCTCCCCCTCTCTCTCTGTGTGTGTGTGTGTGTGTGTCCTGTGCCTGTCTGTAGAGTCCACTGGTGTCCGCTTCGCCCCTGTCCACACCCCAGATCCTGACTCCTCCCGTAGAGAGCCGCCTCCTACCAAACAGGCCATGCTCCCTCCTAAGAGCCACCTCACTATCACCACCTCCACGGAGCCTGTCCGGACCTCCACCCCACCCTCCTCCTCTACCTCCCCTGCTGTAGCTGTGGCCAAGCCCGCCAGGACTGTCTCCCTGATCATCAGTGATGACCCTCCTCCCACCCACTCCAACCCTGTCCCCCCTGTACGTTCCAGCCAGGTACCCCCCTCCTCCACCACAGGGGAATCGGCCACTCCTCCCCCCGTACCCCCCCATGCCAAGCAGCCACCTGTCCCCCCACCCAAACCCGCCAACCGCAACAGCAACCCTGCTCTGCTTGGTGAGTTAACCCTGACCTTTTTCAACCTAAGTGTCTTTTTCAGTGTCATGGTTAGACTCGATGCATACTGAAACACAGGGTGTTGTTCTATACAGTAACTTGGCCTTTTCTCCCGTCCTCTCGTCTTGTCGCCTACGTTTGAAAAAGGTCAAAGGTAATCGAGGAGAGGGAATGTGGATGAAAATGCTCTTGTATGAAATGACTCGCCTTCTCCACTCGCTTGTCATCAGTCAAATTACGTTTACAGGGGTGGGTCCCAAAATTTGTGTAAAGTGATCAAACAAATTAAGTTAGTTGTGCAAGACATTTTCAGTAGCATATCGTTTGTAAATGTTTGCATAATTTTCTCCTTCAAGAAAACAACAGCTGGTTCAAAGGGGGTGTGACAGATTTCAGAACTCTGCCGCAAAGGACTCCGGGTAGGAGACACTTGTGCTTCCTCGCCAAAAGGAGGCTATCGAGGAGTGGAGAACCATCTTCCGTTTGCCTATTAGCAAATTGACAAACTCCTCAACCACTCTTCAGTTTCCGGCTCACTGAAAAGGCCCTAGAGTCACTCCGGAGTCTGCATTTTCAGTATACATCAAGACACTCTCCAAAGAGAGGGGCAGGGGGTTTGTCTTTGCCGCGTTTATGCAAGCACAACATACACACACACACATTGCCGCACTGGCACTCTTCCGACAGGCTGGGAGTGACTCCGGAGCGTCCAGTGCTCTGATTGGCTGCCTCAGTGTTCTGTGTCTTCTTACCCAGCATGCTGCAGCTGCCCTAGGTCGGAGCCCATCCCAACAGTCAATGTAGTAACAGTTGTTGTGACGCAATTAGAACATTCCTATGCCATTCTGAAGGTGTGGTCCTCATAGATGCGTTACTCCATTTCACACTCACTCAGCATTCATACAGCGGACATCTGCTGAACATAATTTCTGCTGCACACAACTTTATAGTTTTCATCATTTGGATCTCCTCTCTGATAGGCTTTCAGTCTGAATTCTGATTGGCTGCTACAGTGACACACTCAGCAAGTCTTAAGTCCTGCAGCTGCTGCTGTTTTCCCTCCATGTCTCCTGGCTAATCCCAGGGGTCAGTGGTTATATCATATACACAGAGTGTACAAAACATTAGGGTCACCTGCTCTTTCCATGACATAGACTGACCAGGTGAAAGCTATGATCCATTATTGATGTCACATGTTAAATCCACTTCAATGAGTGTAAATCAAGGAGAGGAGACGGGTTAAGTAATGATTTTTAAGCCTTGGGACACCTGAGACATGGGTTGTGTGTGTGTGTGCCATTTAGAGGGTGAATGAACAAGACAAAAGATTTAAGTGCCTTTGAACAGGTTATGGAAGTAGGTGCCAGGGGCACTGGTTTGAGTGTGTCAAGAACTGCAATGCTGCAAGGTTTTTCACACTCAACAGTTTCCCATGTCTATCAAGAATGGTCCACCACCCAAAGGACATCCAGCCAACTTGACACAACTGTGGGAAGTGTTGGAGTCAACATGGGCCAGTGTCCCTGTGGCATGCTTTCGACACTTTGCAGACCCCAAGCCCCTACGAATTGAGGCTGTTCTGAGGGAAAAGGGGGGTGCAACTCAGTATTAGGAAGGTGTTCCTAATGTCTTGTACACTCGGTGTATATAACCCTGTCATTGGTCATATTGCAAACATCCATTCTCTCTGTTGGAGAACAGTGGTTTATGTATCATCACAATATGTACATACAATAGGTCTACATCCTCACCAGACAATCATGTCAGCTTTCTATCCTTACAGGCTAAATATTACATTTAGTAAGATATTAGTTTAGATATTAATTGAGGTAACAATCTGCCTAGCTGGGCAACAGTGACCAGTTATTCAGTGTCCCGCACCTTCAAGCAGCCTGCTGAAGGCCTTGACCTCTGACCTCCCTCATCTCTGTCAGTGTCCACATTGAACAGGGCCTCCAGGGTCCAAGGTCCCCTTTCTCCTCACTACTGTACCAGCTGGAGAAGGCAGGGGGAGCTGGGCCTGTACCTTTCCCTGCCCACCTACCTCCACCGCCGACGGACTGAACAAGCCTGCTCAGGTACCCTGTCCTGAGGGGCGCAACCCAAGCCTGCCATGCTGTGACGCTGTCTTTCTGAATAACCATAACCGCTCCACAGCACATTTTGTTGCACACCACCAAGTCTAATGCCTGACCGGTGTCTATAACAACTGAATAACTGTTACCCATTCTGCCCATAGCCCATGGTGTGAAGCACCACCAGCATAGATCGATGGTCCCCCACTACTTCATTCATTGCATGTCGGATTGAGTTGTTGCTGAACTAACTTGACTTGGCTGGAATAAAAACAATGCATGGAAGTTAAGATAACTGCCAGGCAGTGTGCCCCAGCTTGTTGGATGACTTCGATGAGAGGTCAAGAGAGACTGCGGAGACGTGTGAAATGACTTCAAAATAATGGATTCGGACTAATAAAATGCTTTTCTGGTTGTTTTCAAATGAATCAGGCTTGAATCCTGCTGTGAATGATTTCCATCTAAACCATAGGGTTAGATGTGTACCGTTCTGCTAATGTCCAGGCCTGATATCATCATGCTTTTTAAATATGTTCCATCTATCCACTGGTAAGTCGTGCATTGTGCCTTCATGAAACTAAACAAGTCATGATAATCCTTTTAACCAGTTTGCTTGAGTGTGAATGTGATGCCTTTTATATTTCAGATTAGTAACACTCTTTCTCTGTCAGTTCTGTTTTCTGTGTCTACTGCGTGCCAGTCCTTGTTTAATGACTAGTATTCATTCTGTTGTGTGTTTTGTTCCATAGCGGAGCTCTCTCAGGCTGGCAGTGGTATCATCGTTGTTCCTGCCCCCACCAGGCGCTCTCCTCCCACTCCGCCCAAGAGGATGACCCCCGTCACCAAGCACCACTCTGGCGACCCGTCCCCTGAGCCAGAGACCTCGGGCCCCTCTGGTTCTGTCCCAGTCCCCATACCTACTGTCTCTGTACCCCCCAGCACAGACCGAGGCGACACCAGGGACACCCTCAGAGCAGTAGGGTTCCAACTACCCACCTCTGTCCCTGCACCAGCACCCCGACCTCTGTCCCATATACCCACGTCCACTCCCAGCTCCCAACCCCACTTACAGCTCCCCAACCCTGCCTCCGCACCCCTCCCGGTCCCACTCCCCTTCCCTCAGAAGGACCCTCCCAGCCCCACCACAGAGCCGCCCAGCCACCCCCCAGCCTCAGTCCCAGCCATCCCCCTTCACATCCTGATCCAGCGGGCCCTGTGCTCCCCCAGCCCGGCTCAGGCTAAACCAGATGGGTCCCAAAGAGCCCACTCCATGCTGTTTGAGTCCCCCCCAGAGTTCCTCACTGAGGCTGGAGGCCGACGCTCCCTACCAGTCACCATAGAACCCCTCAGACTGTGAGTATACTACTCTATCATACTTCCATAATGTCACAGCATATCTATTAACCACAGTACAAACGGGAACAATATTTACGCTGAGCTAAAAATGTGAGTTTGATCATTGCAATAGATTAAGACATGTACAGTTGAAGTCAAAAATGTAAATACACCTTAGCCAAATATATTTAAACTCAGTTGTTCACAATTCCTGACATTTAATCCTACAAATTCCCTGTCTTAGTGCAACATTTGCAAACATTTACAAACAATATGCTACTGAAAATGTCTTGCACAACTAACTTAATTTGTTTGATCACTTTACACAAATTTTGGGACCCACCCCTGTAAACGTAATTCCCTGTCTTAGGTCAGTGTCTTAGGTCAGAATCACCACTTTATTTCAAGAATGTGAAATGTCAGAATAGTAGTAGAGAGAATGATTTATTTCAGCTTTTATTTCTTTCATTACATTCCCAGTGGGTCAGAAGTTTACATACACAATTAGTATTCAGTAACATTGCCTTTAAAATGTTTAACTTGGGTCAAACGTTTCGGGTAGCCTTCCACAAGCTTCCCACAATAAGTTGGGTGAATTTTGTCCCATTCCTCCTGACAGAGCTGGTGTAACTGAGTCAGGTTTGTAGGCCTCCTTGCTTGCACATGCTTTTTCAGTTCTGCCCACACATTTTCTATGGGATTGACGTCAGGGCTTTGTGATGGCCACTCCAATACCTTGACTTTATTGTCCTTAAGCTATTTTGCCACAACTTTGGAAGTTTGCCTGCGGTCATTGTCCATTTGGAAAACCCATTTGTGACCAAGATTTAACTTTAACTGATGTCTTGTGATGTTGCTTCAAAATATCCACATAATTGTCCTGCCTCATGATGCCATCTGTTCTGTGAAGTGCACCAGTCCCTCCTGCAGCACAGCACCCCCACAACATGATGCTGCCACCCCCGTGCTTCACAGTTGGGATGGTGTTCTTCGGCTTGCAAGCCTCCCCCTTTTTCCTCCTAACAAAATGATGTACATTATGGCCAAACAGTTCTATTTGTGTTTCATCAGATCAGAGGACATTTCTCCAAACAGTACGATCTTCGTCCCCATGTGCAGTTGCAAACCGTAGTCTGGCTTTTTTATCGCGGTTTTGGAGCAGTGGCTTCTTCCTTGCTGAGTGGCCTTTCAGGTTATGTCGATATAACCCGACTTGTTTTACTGTGAATATAGATACTTTTGTACCTGTCTCCTCCAGCATCTTCACAAGGTCCTTTGCTGCTGTTCTGGGATTGATTTGCACTTTTCTTACCAAAGTACGTTCATCTCTAGGAGACCGAACACGTCTCCTTCCTGAGCGGTATGACGGCTGCGTGGTCCCATGGTGTTTATACTTGCGTACTATTGTTTGTACAGATGAACGTGATACCTTCAGGCGTTTGGAAATTGCTCCCAAGGATGAACCAGACTTGTGGAGGTCTACAATTTTTTTTCTGAAATCTTGGCTGATTTATTTAGATTTTTTCTGAGTTTGAAGGTAGGCCTTGAAATACATCCACAGGTACACCTCCAATTGACTCAAATGATGTCAATTAGCCTATTAGAAGATTCTAAAGCATGACATAGTTTTCTGTAATTTTCCAAGTTGTTTAAAGGTACAGTCAACTTAGTGTATGTAAACTTCTGACCCACTGGAATTGTGATACAGTGAATTATAACTGAAATAATCCGTCTGTAAACAATTGTTGGAAAAATTACTTGTCATGCACAAAGTAGATGTTCTAACCAACTTGCCAAAACTGTAGTTTGTTAACAAGAAGTTTGTGGAGTGGTTGAAAAATGAGTTTTAATGACTCCAACCTAAGTGTATGTAAACTTCTGACTTCAACTGTATATGCATACATCATACCCACTTGTTCACTCTCTATTCAACAGTCAGATTGAATGAAAATGTGTCCCTCTCTCTCCAGACCTGAGGATGATGACTTTGACATGGAGGAGGAGTTGGAGAAGCTTCACCCTAGAAGGATGCTGCCCCCCAGGCAGCCTGAGCTGGAGCCCAGGAGCAGGAGGGGTCTGGTGGTTGATCCCAGGGTCAGTGTCATCCCAGAGGGCCGGGGGCCCGGAGACAGCAGTGAGGAAGATGAGGAGACAGACTCTGACGGACCCATCCTCTACAGAGATGACGATGAAGACGAGGACGACGATCCACCAAGTAAGTAGATGTGAAGTCTGGTGATAATGCCACGTGTCTGGTGTAGATGTGAAGTCTGGTGATAATGCCACGTGTCTGGTGTAGATGTGAAGTCTGGTGATAATGCCACGTGTTTGGTGTAGATGTGAAGTCTGGTGATAATGCCACATGGGTCTGGTGTAGATTTCAATGTCAAACTCAAAGGAAGTACAGTACTATCAAGGAAGGCCCTTTTCATTATTAGTAAAAAAGTATCAATAAGGGATATTCCAAATTTGTCTTTCTATTTTCTTCCTTCATTGTATGTATTTTACTACTTGCAGGTAAAGCTAACATGCTGACCACCGGACACGTCGCGTGACCGAGCGCCGCAAAATACATTTAGAAATCCATGTTATTAAATTATTGCACCCACACTGCTCGCGCGCGCCAACGAGCGTCTGCTACGCCAAGGACTAAAATAGAAGTCATTCCTATTTCTGACGCAGATCGCTCTGAAGGTCCTGCCTCTCCCATCTCCTCATTGATTTATAGAAGCAGGTACCCACCCACATGCCATCTCCTAATTGGTTATACCCACGTGGGTGATTGAAAGACGAACTTTGTTGCCGGTTGTCGTGGTAATACTATGAAAGTTTAGATGCGATTACCATATAAGTTCAAAGATGAAAAAGCCTGGAAAGAGGAGAGATGACTAGAAATGATTCCGTTGGCAGTTTTATGTGTGGATTAATTGTCGGAGTAGGGGTCCTTGTGCATCTCGGGTAAAATAACAACTCAATGTTTATATAACAGGACAAATTAACTAGCAACAGCAAGCTAGCTAAATAGGACAAATTAGCAAGCAAGTGCAAGCTAACTAGCTAAATTGCCATACATCTTTATTGCTTTTCAACCTGTCCCCAAATTAATGTCATTGGTTCAGAGTTTGTTTGGATATTTTAGCCTGTGTGTCTTGATCGCGTTTGGTGTGGGGGGGGGCAAAATACATTTATGCGCGATGGCGCACGCGCGTTGCCGGTTTGGGTTCCGTGTTAACCCAAATGAGAAGTGTAATCTGAAGTTTACAATTTTCAAATGTGATGTAGAGCGAAAGTATTGTCCCATGTTACTGGAATTGTTTGTCTGCACCACCCAGGTGCCTTGGCCAGCCGTGTGACGAGGAAGGACACCCTGGCCCTGAAGCTGGAGAGAGAGGAGCGGGAGGGAGGAGAGGGACAAGACGGAGTCGGCTGGCAGAGCAGAGAGCAGTGGGAGGCACTCAAGAACAAGATCGGTACCACGCTCAACAGGTAACTTCATCTAGAGATTGCTGTGAGTTGGGGAGGTGGGTGTTCCCCTACCCTAAATGTGTGTGTGTGTGTTGTGTGTTTCTCTAATCAGGAGGTTGAGTCAGAGACCCACAGCAGAGGAGTTGGAGCAGAGAAACATCCTTCCAGGTAACTCTCTTTCCCTCTTTCTCTGTCACTTCTATTTTTTCAGTCAATATCAACTTCATGGTTCATCTCCCCTCGCAGTTGGTTTAATGTCCTTCACCTCTAGATAGACAAGCATCTCTCTGGTTTTACTAGTGACCCAAAACGATATATTACGATACATCAGTCTGTTTGCCCTATAGATGCCCGCTTGTGGTCTGTAAGAGTACTTGCATACAATAAAGCGACGACTTGATTCATGGTGCAATTTGACCATTGCTCTTGTTTGTTCTTGAGTTTAGCATTGGCACCAAAACGGTAGTGCCAACACTTTTTAGAATGTGATATCATATTGTCCAAAAGGTATTTTCACTCATGTAGCCTACAGGTAAAGTTTTTCACGTTTGTCTTCTGGTTATCTTTAGACTCTGAAAGCACTACTTAAAAGCGTTGTCCTTAGACAGCTCTGTAAAAGGACTACATAATGTACAAACTACAGTGTATCTAAGACAATGCACTTCCTTGTCCCAGAGGGTAAAGACTGATTAAAACGACTCCCGTTACTCCTGTGAAGATGCCAGGAGAAGCTCAGGGCCCGGAGTGCTGGTCTAGGATCAGGTTCCCCCCTGACCATATAATCATATTCATTATGATCTAAAAAGGAAAAACGGATTCTAGATCAGCACTCCTATTCTGATACGCTTAGTGAATATGGGCCCTGGTCCAGTCTACCATTTTCTCTCTCTCTGACTAGAGGCATGTTTTTGTTCTGTCTCTGATGGGATGGAATGTCTTGTATTATTGTAGCCAGGAACGAAGCTGATATCAGGGCAGAGCGGAGCGAGATCAAACGCAGACTCACCAGAAAGGTTAGCCTGACTCACTCTCACACACACACACACCTAACACACACACAAACACTGCAGAATTGAAACACATGTAGATACAGTACACCAACGTGCATACACACACACCGGTGACAAAGCAATCGTACACGGATATAGAAATAAAACACTCAAATGTAACTGACCAGAGTTTATAATTTTAGTTGGACAGTCACTCAGTGTGTTTTCTCTCTACCTCCCCCCAGCTGTCCCAGAGGCCCACCATAGCAGAGCTTCAGGCCAGGAAGATCCTGCGTTTCCATGAGTACGTAGAGTGTACCACGACTCAAGACTACGACCGCCGTGCAGACAAACCTTGGACTAAGCTCACTCCCTCCGACAAGGTGAGTCGCAGTTAAGCGACTAACTAAATACATTGTAGATTGTAAAAGATTGGTAAAAAATGGTAAGAGTGCTCTTCAACTATAGTATAGTGATACATCTTTAACATCTTTGTACCTTTATACTAGGAAGTCCTGAGGTTCTTTACATAACCATTTCAGCAGGGTTTGGTATTCCAGACATACAGTTGAAGTGGGAAGTTTACATACACCTTAGTCAAATATATTTAACCTCAGTTTTTCACAATTCCTGACAATAAATCCTAGTAAAGATTCCCTGTCTTTGGTCAGTTAGGATCACCACTTTATTTGAAGAATGTGAAATATCAGAATAATAGTGGAGTGATTTATTTCAGCTTTTATTTTTTTCATCACTTTCCCAGTGGGTCTGAAGTTTTACATACACTCAATTAGTATTTGGTAGCATTGCCTTTAAATTGTTTAAGGTGGGTCAAACGTATTGGGTCGCATTCCACAAGCTTCCCACAATAAGTTGGGTGAATTTTGGCCCATTCCTCCTTACAGAGCTGGTGTAACTGAGTCAGGTTTGTAGGCCTCTTTGCTCCACACGCTTTTTCAGTTTTGCCCACACATTTTCTATAGGATTGAGGTCAGGGCTTTGTGATGGCCACTCCAATACCTTGACTTTGTTGTCCTTAAGCCATTTTGCCACACCTTTGGAAGTATGCTTGGGGTCATTGTCCATTTGGAAGACCCATTTGCGACAAAGCTTTAACTTCCTGACTGATGTCTTGAGATGTTGCTTCAATATATCCACATAATTGTCCATCCTCATGATGCCATCTATTTTGTGAATAGATGATGCTGCCACCCCCGTGCTTCATGGTTGGGATGGTGTTCTTCGGCTTGCAAGCCTCCCCCTTTTCCTCCAAACGGTCATTATGGCCAAACAGTACTATTTTTGTTTCATCAGACCAGAGGACATTTCTCCAAAAAGTACGATCTTTGTCCCCATGTGCTGTTGCAAACCGTAGTCTGGCTTTTTATGGCGGTTTTGGAGCAGTGGCTTCTTCCTTGCTTAGTGGCCTTTCAGTTTATGTTGATATAACCCGACTTGTTTTACTGTGAATATAGATACTTTTGTACCAGTTTCCTCTAGCATCTTCACAAGGTCCTTTGCTGTTGTTCTAGGATTGATTTGCACTTTTCTTACCAAAGTACGTTCATCTCTAGGAGACAGAACACGTCTCCTTCCTTAGCGATATGATGGCTGCGTGGTCCCATGGTGTTTATGCTTGTGTACTATTGTTTGTACAGATGAACGTGATACCTTCAGGCGTTTGGAAATTGCTCCCAAGGATGAACCAGACTTGTGGAGTTCTACAAAAACATTTCTAATGTCTTGTCTGATTTATTTTGATTTTCCTATGATGTCAGAGGCACTGAGTTTGAAGGTAGGCCTTGAAATACATCCACAGGTACACCTCCAATTGACTCAAAAGATGTAAATTAGCCTATCAGAAGTTTCTAAAGCCATAACATAATTTTCTGGAATTTTCCAAGCTGTTTAAAGGTACAGTCAACTTAGTGTATGTGAACTTCTGACCCAGTGAAATAATCTGTCTGTAAAACAATTGTTGGAAAAATATCTTGTGACATGCACAAAGTAGATGTTCTAACCGACTTGCCAAAACTATAGTTTGTTAACAACAAATTTGTGGAGTGGTTGAAAAACAAGTTTTAATGACTCCAACCTAAGTTTATGTAAACTTCTGACTTCAACTGTATACCGTGTCAAACTAAAATCCCAGGAATGCAATATAACCGCTGCTTAATGGCTTTGCTGAGTTGTCCCCAGAGTATACCAGTTAAGCTAGGAGAAGAGGTTGAAACACAAATTATTGCATACTTTCTGCTATTCAGAGGTTTAAAATCCCTGAGGAAAAAAATAGTTTGATCATTTCTTTGATTAAAACTGAGGTCTTAAATCATTTGCTGTTTTGTTTTTTTTAAATTTGCAGGACTTTTATTGACAAGTTAAAATCTTCAGAGGTTGATATTTATGAGTTTTGAGGTGCCAGTATTTGGATATGGGGCAGTGTGCCATCGCAAGTATGTCTGACAGCTGGAGAGAACATACTCTGTGGCTCCATTTTCATTTTATTCATATCCAAAAAAGACTGATTCTGAACTATAGGCACTGATCTGTTTCTGTACTGTACATTACTAACGAGTAGACCTGCTCCAGGATGTTGCTGTATGTACAGTGCATCACATAACACCTGACTCAATCTTTGCTCTCTATTCTATTCAATCTAGGCTGCCATCCGCAAGGAACTGAATGAGTTCAAGAGCTCTGAGATGGAGGTTCACGAAGAGAGCAGGATCTATACCAGGTTAGTGTTCTATCCATTACCAATATTTATTTTATTTACTCATACCCTGATCCGGGATCCCAAACGAACCCAGGTTTCTCTAAAACTCGAACTGTGGTTGAGATTTTGCAAGTTGAAACCCTAGATCTTCTTAGCCAGTGCACATTATGACTTTTCTCTGTCCCCACTCCTCAGATTCCATCGGCCTTAGCTGTGCTCCCTGGCCCGGCTGCAGAGCAAGCACTTCAATGCAATACTGAGCCGGGGGGTTGCAGGACTGCAATACGGAGCACACAGACCCCTGGTGACTGCAATTTCCACAGCCCCCTGCCCTGGCACAAGCCTGTTCCTCTCCTGTAAGGAACACTGTTGATTGCTACATCTGAAACCGTGGACTAGAGGTGTATAGCCTGTCTAAACATGGACTAGAGGTGTATAGCCTGTCTAACCATGGACAAGAGGTATAGCCTGTCTGTAACCATGGACTATGGATGTGGCCCCTCAGTCTATCCAGTCAGTGTTAAAACCACAGACTAGAAGTGTGGCCTATAGATAAACGACTTGCATCTAAAACCATGGATTAGGGATTTGGCCTCTTGGTCAAACCACTTACTGTTAAAACCATGGACTAGAGGTGACCTCCATCGGTCCAACCCCTTGCATATGAATCCATGGGACTACTGGTACTACTGTACTCCAGCGTTGATCTGCCTGACCAGACAACCCACAGGGAGAGCTGGAGAAGAACTAGCTGGACGAGGTTTAGTGGTTTAGGCCTATTTCAGCTGCCATTTTGTAGATTCCCTGTGCCAACACTGACTATCAGAATAGGAAGGACAAGAGGGACAGACGGCGATTGTGACAAAGGATGTCCTGTTTTGTTCCTCACATCACCTCCATTCTTTGTCGTTCCCTAAAGCAAGAATGTTCCCAAGAGGCCTTTACTGTACCTGGTTTTTAGAGTTCCTTCAACACTTTGCCCTATTTTTAATTGAGAACAGAAAATAATTGTATACGGTACTGATTGTTGATCATGACGATGGTCAACATTAGTACACGGTAGTATTAATGATTTAATGTTCAACTAAATATGATACAGAACTTTGTTAGACTACATGACGCTGGTGAAACCCTCAAACGTGTGTTTATGGGTACCCAATGGTACCGCCCTTATCTCTAATGGGACAATACATGGAGTGGTACGGAAACTGTGCGG
Source organism: Oncorhynchus mykiss (assembly GCF_057628025.1). Lineage (NCBI taxonomy): Eukaryota > Metazoa > Chordata > Actinopteri > Salmoniformes > Salmonidae > Oncorhynchus > Oncorhynchus mykiss. The sequence continues at coordinate 55,684,053 of NC_143039.1, read as the reverse complement.
AGTAAATGTGAAATGGCTATAGCTAGCCTACATGTCGGTGATGGGTTTAGTTGTCCAACCACAAGACATTAGTTAAATTGAAACTCAAATGTCGTGTCTACTAGTCAGCTATCTAGCTGTGTTACATAGACCTTATTCAGCATCGCTCCATTGTCCCCATACACAATAATGTGCATTTTAACTGTGTTCTGTTGATTATCTAAGTGATTTTGTGACAGCCCATAATATAAGCTGACTAATCGTTTGTTCAGCGTAGTAATAAGGAACCATATTGTTAAAATGGACATTTAAAGTAAAAACAATAAAAATAAGGAAGTTGTACAATTTGAAACGTTAGAAGTAATATAATTTAAGACACAACCTAAAGCTAACGTCCACTATAATTATTTAACGGTTGGTTTTGAAAGACTGCGGCAGGAACATGGATATATTTTTACTTCACATTGTTACTTTGTGTATGTCGGTCATTGGTTGGCCTCAGCTGTATAGACTTATCCTGTAGATTGATTTAATTGACTTTATATTATGTCTTCCTAATGTTAAAACAAATTTGTTTTTAAATGTAATTAAAGCGTTACAACAGTGCTATTTTCTAATGATGTTACAGAAATTGGTACCGAAACAGGGTTCCCTTATTTTACAGATGTTTTGTTTTTTATAAAGAGATCTTTAAAATGAATTGCAAACCTACTGTATAAATGAATGGTCAGCTCTCACTCAAATTCAAATAAATGGTTTATCATCCTAAAGAATGTTGTCAACTTGTCATTATCCCAACCACTTTCCTTTTGAATATTCTCCAGGCGAGGGCAGTATTATACTGTACAAGATCTATTGTTTGGCTGCATCTTCAAACTCTTCTGGGTGGAAATCTCAGGGAAACGTTGTGTGTTTTGGGTCAACAATAGCCATCAAACTATTAGGAACCTTCACTATCGTCATACATGCAGATGAAACGTGTAGCCTAACTCTGGTAATAGTGTTGTATTCTTCTTCAACTGTTGATACAGGGGATAAACAGCCTTCCTTGATCAGACATGTTATATCATACTGCACATCAAACCCCAAGTTAAATCGGGTCCTTAAATTTGCTCCTCTTTACAGCCTTTGAAATGCTAATTATCAAGCCACGTAATAGAGACGTGTTCATTGTGCCCACTCAACCTCATGTTAGTTCTTCTAAGCCAATTAGCTGTAGAATATTGTTATGCAAGTTTTTTAGCAAAGTGAATATCTAATACTCTTCCACTCTTTCTTTATTTATTGCCTTTCATCTTTGCTGATGTATTCTGTTTTTTATTGTTCCATTTTTTTCTTTCATTGAGTCCTTGGACTATCAATTGTGGACAATGTGTTCCACCCACAATAGCCATCAGTGGGTCCTCTCCTTACCGATACCAACGTCATTCAGAACAGCTGCACCATCGAGAGCATCTTGACTGGCTGCATCACTGCTTGCTAAGGCAAATACACCACCCTCGATCGCATGGTGCCACAGAGGGTGGTGTGGGTGGCACAGTACAACACTGGGTCCGAGCTCCCTGCCATCCAGAACCTCTATCATCCGGTGTCAGAGGAGGGCCCTGAAAATGAACGAAGACTTCAGCCACTCAAGCCGTAGACTGTTCACTCTGCTACTATCCGGGCAAACGGTACTGGACCATCTGCTCTTGGACCGGTTCTACCCCCAAGCCATAAGACTGATAAATACTCTGGGTATACATTTAGTGAACGGTCTTGCACGGACTCAGTGCCCACTTTAAACGGGTTGGCTGACAATGTCACAAATGATGCGTGCGCATCTGATGCCTGTGGTGCTGTGATTCGGATTGGTCAGATAGTTGGCAACATTGGTAAGAAGCTGCCATGTGGGGAATCGTAGTTGGCTCGTACCATATCTTGACTCTTGTCATGTCTATGCTAATATGACAAACATTTACTAGCTAACCAACAGCTGTAACTACGTACAGTATGAGACAAGTGCTCATTGTGCAAATGTAATTGTTTTCAATAAACATTTGGAAAGTAAACATATTTTACATGTCAACAATCTAAGCCAAACCCATAGTTGTGCATTAATCAGATTTGTTGCAACCAATAAAAGTGTACTTCTTTGACCTGAATGAAAAGCCCTGTCTGGAGAGCCAGGCACAGCTCAACACCCATCGAACACCATCCCTACTGTCAAGCATGGTTGTGGCAACATTGTGCTTTGTGGATGGCTTGAATGGAGCCAAATTAATGCAGCCAAATACAGGGAAATCCTTGAACCTACCTGCTTCAGAGTGCAAACAATCTTAGACTGATGCGAAGATTTACGTTCCGACAGGACAATGACCTCAAGCATACAGCCAAAGCAACACTGGAATGGCTTCAGAACAAGAATGTGAAAGTCCTTGTGTGGCCCAGACATGAATCCCATTTCAAATCTGTGGAAAGACTTGAAGATTAATGTTCACTGTTGCTCCCCATCTAACTTAACAGAGCGTAATAAACTCTGCAGGGGAGAATGGGAGAAAATCCCCAAATCCACATGTGCAAAGCTGATGAAGACACCCAAGAAGACTCAAAGCTGTAATTGCCGGCAAAGGTGGTGCTTCAAAGTATTCCTGTAGTTTATTTTCAGTAAATTAATGTGCAAAAATGTTTGTTTTTTTTAACAAAAAAATGTTTCACTTTGTCATTATGGGGTATTGTGTGTAGATGTAAAAAAAATATATATATATTTTGAATTCAGGCTGTAACAACAAAATGTGGGAAAAAGCCAAGGGTATGAATTGTATCTGAAGGCACTGTGTATACACACGCACTACACCGACACTCATAACCCCCCCCCCCCACACACACACACACACACACACACATGCGCGCATACTGCCAACACACGTTCACATTCATCATATACTGCTCCTATTCTGTACTTTTTTCTTATCTATCCTATGGCCTAGTCAATTACGAAGGATACACTGCTTTCTCGGGAACGGGCCCAAATCCTCGTCATTTACGTGAAGAAAAGACGGAGAAAAAGGGGGCGGAGGTCTGGGGCTGCCTTCTGAGAATTCTTAGGGGAGTGAGTAAACCTCCACTACCATTCGTTCTATTGGCCTACGTGCAATCATTGGGAAATAAAATGGATGATAGACGATCAAGGCTATCCTTCCAACGGGACATTAAAAACTATTATGTTTCACAGAGTCTAGGCTGAACGACGACACGGAAAATATAGAGCTGGCAGGATTATCTATGCATCGGCAGGACAGAGGAGCTACGTCTGATAAGAGTGGGGAGTGGTGGGGTTGTGTGTCTATTTGTCAGCAACAGCTGGTGTGCAATGTCTGATATTAAAGAGGTCTTTAGGTATTGCTCACCTCAGGTAGAGTACATTATGATAAGCTGTAGACCACACTATCTACCAGGAGAGGTTATATATATTATTTGTAGCTGTCTATTTACCACTTCAAACTGATGCTGGCACTAATAACGCACTCAACCAGCTGTATGAGGCCATAAGAAAACAAGATAATGCTTATCCAGAAGTGGTGCTCCTAGTGGCCGGGGACTTTAATGCAGGCAAACCTGAAATCCGTTTCACCTCATTTCTACCAGCATGTCACATGTTCAACCAGAGGGGAAAAAAACTCTAGACCACCTTTACTCCACACACAGAGACGCTTACAAAGCTCTCCCTTGCCCTCCATTTGGCAAGTCTGACCATAATTCTATCCTCCTGATTCCTGCTTACAAGCAAAGATTAAATCTGGAAGTACTAGTGACTCACTCAATACGGAAGTGGTCAGATGACATGGATGCTACGCTACAGGAATGTTTTGCTAGCACAGACTGGAATATGTTCCGGGATTCATCCAATGGCATTGGAGTATACCACTTCAGTCATCAGCTTCACAGTGACCGTACGTACATATCCCAACCATAAGCCATGGATTACAGGCAACATCCGAAACGAGCTAAAGATTAGAGCTGCCACTTTCAAGGAGTGGGACACTAATCAGGACGCTTATAAGAAATCCCACCACGCCCTCAGACGAACCATCACCATCAAAACGTCAATACAGGAATAAGATTGAATCATACTACACCGGCTCTGACACTTGTCAGATGTGGCAAGGCTTGAAAACTATTACGGACTACAAAGGGAAACCCAACCGTGAGCTGCTCAGTGACGCGACCAGACGAGCTAAATGCCTTTTATGCTCACTTCGAGGCAAGCAACACTGAAGCTTGCATGAGAGCACCAGCTGTTCCCAGACAACTGTGTGATATCACTCTCGGTAGCGGATTTGAGGAATACCTTTAAACAGGTCAACATTCACAAAGCCACAGTGCCAGATAGATTACCAGGACGTGTACTCAAAGCATGCGTGGACCAACTGGCAAGTGTCTTCACTGACATTATTAACCTCTCCCTGACCGAGTCTGTAATACCTACATGTTTCAAGCAGACCACCATAGTCCCTGTGCCCAAGGAAGTGAAGGTAACCTACCTAAATTATTACTGCCCCGTAGCACACACGTCTGTAGCCATGTTCCTTGAAAGACTGGTCATGACTCACATCAACAGCATCATCCCGGATACCCTAGAACCACTCCAATTTTGCATACCAGATCCACAGATGACGCAATCTCAATCGCACTCCACATTGCCCTTTCCCACCTGGACAAAAGGAACACCCATGTGTTGACTACAACTCAGCGTTCAACACCGTTGTGCCCACAACGCTAATCACTAAGCTAAGGACCCTGGGACTAAACACCTCCCTCTGCAGCTAAATCCTGGTCTTCCTGACGGGCTGCCCCCAGGTTGTAAGGGTAGGCAACAACACGTCCTCAACTGAGGGACCCCTCAGGGGTGCGTGCTTAGTCCCCTCCTGTACTCCCTGTTCACCCACGACTGCATGGCCAAACACGACTCCAACACCATCATTGAGTTTGCTGACAACACAACAGTGGTAGGCCTGATTGCAAGGTCTCTGACCTCTCATCATTGTTGGTAATGTGGTGCCAGGACAACAACCTCTCACTCAATGTGAGCAAGACAAAGGAGATGATTGTGCACTACAGGAAAAGGCGGGAGGTTTTCGATGTCTTCACTATTATTCTACAATGTAGAAAATAGTTGAAATAAAGAAAAACCCTTTAAAGAGTAGGTTTGTCCAAACTTTTGACTAGTACTGTACATCAATGGACACGACCAGGAATTATGCCATGGGAACGTGTTGCTTTCCTATCATATTAAAACCACACAATCTCCCTCCCCTCATTTAGTGTCTGATGAAAGGTCTTTAGAGATCCACCATGTTTTGATTAAGAAAAGCAATAACAAGCCTTTAAGGGAATATAGTATTGTGGCCTTCACTATGTTCCCACTGTATTATAGCAGCTCTGTAGTGACAGTGTTTCTCCTTCTGCACCCTCTGTCCCTTCATCCCTCTCTACCCCTCTCTTTCTCCTTCTGCCCATATCTCTCTCCTTCCCCATCACTCTTCTCATTCTCTCCCTCTCCCTGCGCAGTTCTCATTCCTGTATAGTAGTATTTTCTCCATCTCATGGCTCTTACGTGTAAGTGTATAGATAGAGGATAGTGTCTGCCTGATGCACTTTACTTTGCAGGGGTTGTACCCAGGGAGATTTCAGAAGCCACATGAAAGCTGTGGTGAATGGACCTCTCTCTCACCATGGAGACAGGGAGCAGAATGCCTAACATGTGCGATGGATCTGGGCTTGTGGGACTCTGAGATGGGAGATGCCTACAGGCTTCCTTCCCTTGAAGCAGGGCTATAGTTTTTCAAAACACCTCTCATGAACTCAGCAAAGAAAGAAATGTCCTGTCACTGTCAACTGAGTTTATTTTCAGCAAACTTAACATGTGTAAATATTTGTATGAACATAAGATTCAACAACTGAGACATAAACTGAACAAGTTCCACAGACATGTGACTAACAGAAATTGAATAATATATTTCTGAACAAAGGGGGGGTCAAAATCAAAAGTAACAGTCAGTATCTGGTGTGGCCACCAGCTGCATTTAGCACTGCTGTGCATCTTCTCCTCATGGGCTGCACCAGATTTGCCCGCTCTTGCTGTGAGATGTTACTCCACTCTTCCACCAAGGCACCTGCAAGTTCCCGGACATTTCTGGGGGGAATGGCCCTAGCCCTCACCCTCCGATCCAACAGGTCCCAGACGTGCTCAATAGGATTGAGATCCAGGCTCTTCGCTGGCCATGGCAGAACACTGACATTCCTGTCTTGCAGGAAATAACTCACAGAACGAGAAGTATGGCTGGTGGCATTGTCATGCTGGAGGGTCATGTCAGAACGAGCCTGCAGGAAGGGTACCACATGAAGGAGGAGGATGTCTTCCCTGTAACGCACAGCGCTAAGATTGCCTGCAATAACAAGTTTAGTCTGATGATGCTGTGACACACCGCCCCAGACCATGACAGACCCTCCACCTCCAAATCAATCCCGCTCCAGAGTATAGGCCTCGGTGTAACGCTCATTCCTTCGACGATAAATGCGAATCCGACCGTCACACCTATTGAGACAAAACCGCTACTCATCAGTGAAGAGCACTTTTTTTGCCAGTCCTGTCTGGTCCAGCGACGGTGGGTTTGTGCCCATAGGCAACGTTGTTGCCGGTGATGTCTGGTGAGGACCTGTCTTACAACAGGCCTACAAGCCCTCAGTCCAGCCTCTCTCAGCCTATTGCGGTCAGTCTGAGCACTGATGTAGGGATTGTGCGTTTGTGGTGTACCTCGGGCAGTTGTTGTTGCCATTCTGTACCTGTCCCGCAGGGGTGACGTTCGGATGTATCAATCCTGTGCAGGTGTTGTTACACGTGGTCTGCCACTGCAAGGATGCTCAGCTGTCCATCCTTTCACCCTCTAAATCAAATCAAATCAAATTGTATTTGTCACATACACATGGTTAGCAGATGTTAATTCGAGTGTAGCGAAATGCTTGTGCTACTAGTTCCGACAATGCAGTAATAACCAACGAGTAATCTAACCTAACAATTCCAAAACTACTACCTTATACACACAAGTGTAAAGGGATAAAGAATATGTACATAAAGATATATGAATGAGTGATGGTACAGAGCGGCATAGGCAAGATACAGTAGATGGTATCGAGTACAGTATATACATATGAGATGAGTAATGTAGGGTATGTAAACAAAGTGGCATAGTTTAAAGTGGCTAGTGATACATGTATTACATAAAGATGCAGTAGATGATATAGAGTACAGTATATACATATACATATGAGATGAGTAATGTAGGGTATGTAAACATTATATTAAGTAGCATTGTTTAAAGTGGCTAGTGATATATTTTGCATCAATTTCCATCAATTTCCATTATTAAAGTGGCTGGAGTTGAGTCAGTATGTTGGCAGCAGCCACTCAATGTTAGTGGTGGCTGTTTAACGTCTGATGGCCTTGAGATAGAAGCTGTTTTTCAGTCTCTCGGTCCCTGCTTTGATGCACCTGTACTGACCTCGCCTTCTGGATGATAGCGGGGTGAACAGGCAGTAGCTCGGGTGGTTGTAGTCCTTGATGATCTTTATGGCCTTCCTGTGACATCGGGTGGTGTAGGGGTCCTGGAGGGTGGGTAGTTTGCCCACGTTGATGCGTTGTGCAGACCTCACTACCCTATAGAGAGCCTTACGGTTGTGGGCGGAGCAGTTGCCGTACCAGGCGGTGATACAGCCCGACAGGATGCTCTCGATTGTGCGTCTGTAGAAGTTTGTGAGGGCTTTTGGTGACAAGCTGAACTTCTTCAGCCTCCTGAGGTTGAAGAGGCTCTGCTGCGCTTTCTGGGGATGCCGTCTGGGCCTGCAGCCTTGCGAGGGTTAACATGTTTAAATGTTTTACACACGTCGACTGCAGTGAAGGAGAGTCCGCAGGTTTTGGTTGCGGGCCGTGTCAGTGGCACTGTATTGTCCTCAAAGCGGGCAAAAAAGTTATTTAGTCTGTCTGAGAGCAAGACATCCTGGTCCGCGACAGTGCTGGTATTCTTTTTGTAATCTGCGATTGACTGTCGACCCTGCCACATACCTCTAGTGTCTTAGCCGTTGAAATGCGACTCTACTTTGTCTCTATACTGACGCTTAGCTTGTTTGATTGCCTTGCGGAGGGAATAGCTACACTGTTTGTATTCGGTCATGTTTCCGGTCACCTTGCCCTGGTTAAAAGCACTGGTTCATGCTTTCAGTTTCACGCGAATGCTGCCATCAATCCACGGTTTCTGGTTTGGGAATGTTTTAATCGTTGCTATGGGTACGACATCGTCAATGCACTTTCTAATAAACTCGCTCACCGAATCAGCGTATTCATCAATGTTGTTGTTTGACGCAATGCGGAACATATCCCAATCCATGTGATCGAAGCAGTCTTGAAGCGTGGAATCAGATTGGTCAGACCAGTGTTGAACAGACCTGAGCACGGGAGTTTCTTGTTTAGGTTTCTGTCTGTCGGCTGGAAGCAACAAAATGGAGTCCTGGTCAGCTTTTCCGAAAGGAGGGCGGGGGAGGGCCTTATATGCGTCGCGGAAGTGAGAATAGCAATGATCCAGGGTTTTACTTGCCCTGGTTGCGCAATCAAGATGCTGATACAATTTAGGGAGTCTTGTTTTCAGATTAGCCTTGTTAAAATCCCCAGCTACAATGAATGCAGCCTCAGGATATGTGGTTTCCAGTTTGCATAGAGTCAAATAAAGTTTGTTCAGGGCCAACGATGTGTCTGCTTGGGGGGGAATATATACGGCTGTGATTATAATCGAAGAGAATTCCCTTGGTAGCGCTGTCTAAGGCGTCTCACAGTACGGACATTGCAATTTATTGCCCTGGCCACATCTGCAGTCTTCATGCCTCCATGCAGCATGCTAAAGGCACGTTCATGCAGATGAGCAGGGATCCTGGGCATTTTTCTTCGTGTTTTTCAGAGTCAGTAGAAAGGCCTCTTTAGTGTCCTAAGTTTTCATAACTCTGACCTTAATTGCCTACCATCTGTAAGCTGTTAGTGTCTTACCGACCGTTCCACAGGTGCATGTTCATTAATTGTTTATGGTTCATTGAACAAGTATGGGCAACCATGTTTAAACCCTTTACAATGGAGATCTGTGAAGTTGTTTGGATTTTTACCAATTGTCTTTGAAAGACAGGGTCCTGAAAAAGGGATGTTTCTTTATTTGCTGAGTTTGTCTGCTTATAGAAGCACCCCCCAAAAAACTTTTGTGGTTGAGAAGTTTCATCTCTTGCAGCTGGGTTACAGGTGTACAAGACAACACCACTCCTCTCTCTGTTGATTCATAGGTGTCTGAACAAAATGTATTGTTTCAATTCTAGATATCATATTTATTTTCATGCAGATGCTCAGGCAACTACCAAGACTGAAGAATACAGTGTATTCAGACCCCTTGACTTTTTCCAAATAAATTGTTTTTTTTCCCTACACACAATACCCCATAATAACAAAGCAGGGATTACAGCCTCAAGTCTTCTTGAGTATGACGCTACAACCTTGGCACACCTGTATTTGGGGAGTTAATCCCATTATTTTCAGCAGATTCTCTCAAGATCTGTCAGATTGGATGGGGAGCATCGCTGCACAGCTACTGGCTGGGCTACTCAAGGACATTCGGAGACTTGTCCCGAATCCACTCCTAGTTTTTCTTGGCTGTGTGCTTAGGGTCGATGTCCTGTTGGAAGGTGAACCTTCGCCCCAGTCTGAGGTCCTGAGCGCCTGATTTATGGAGTATAGTAGAGATGGTTGTCCTTCTGGAAGGTTATTCCATCTCCACAGAGGATCTCTGGAGCTGTGTCAGAGTGACCATCGGGTTCTTGGTCACCTCCATGACCAAGGCCCTTCTCCCCAGATTGCTCAGCTTGGCCAGGAGGCCAGCTCTAGGAAGAGTCTTGATTGTTCCAAAATTCTTCTATTTAAGAATGATGGAGGCCACTGTGTTCTTGGGGACCTTCAATGCTGCAGCTTTGGTACCCTTCTCCAGATCTGTGCCTCAACACAATCCTGTCTCGGAGCTCTACGGACAATTCCTTCAACCTCATGGCTTGGTTTTTGCGCTGACGCACTGTGGGACCTTATATAGACAGGTGTGTGCCTTTCCAAATCATGTCCAATCAATTTAATTTACCCCAGGTGGACTCCAGTCAAGTTCTAGAAACATCTCAAGGATGATCAATGGAAACAGGATGCACCTGAGCTCAATTTCAAGGCTCACAGCAAAGGGTCTGAATACTTATGTATATAGAGTATTACAGTTTTTTTACATTTTCAAAAATTGCTTTGCCATTATTGGGTACTGTATGATGATTGATGAGGGAAAAAAATTATGTAATCAATTTTAGAATAACGCTAACGTAACAAAATGTGGAAAAAGTCTGAATAATTTCCGAATGCACTGAATATAGGAGGCAAATATTCTAGCTTCATGTAATAAATGTTTAATATTATTAAATACAATCATAGAGTAAGACTGTGATGTCCAAGTATCCAGGTCAGCCTTGCCCTCAAACACACACACAAAGCCACGAGAGCTCTGACAGCAGTGTGGAAAAGATACACTGAGTTAACACCATCCTAATATACCCCGTTCAAGGGCACTTAAATCTTTTGTCTTGCCCATTCACCCTCTGAATGGCACACACACAGTTGAAGTCGGAAGTTTACATACACTTAGGTTGGAGTCATTACAACTCGTTTTTCAACCACGCCACAAATTTCTTGTTTAACAAACTATAGTTTTGGCTGGTCAGTTAGGACATCTACATTGTGCATGATACAAGTAATTTCTCTAATTGTTTACAGACAGATTATTTAACTTATAATTCACTGTATCACAATTCCAGTGGGTCAGAGGTTTACGTACACTAAGTTGACTGTGCCTTTAAACAGCTTGGAAAATTCCAGAAAATGGTGTTGTGGCTTTAGAAGCTTCTGATAGGCTAATTGACGTAATTTGAATCAATTGGTGGTGTACATGTGGATGTATTTCAAGGCCTACCTTCAAACTCAGTGCCTCTTTGCTTGACATCATGGGAAAATCAAAATAAATCAGCCAAGACCTCAGAAAAGAAATTGTAGACCTCCACAAGTCTGATTCATCCTTGGGATCATACCGCTCAGGAAGGAGACGCGTTCTGTCTCCTAGAGATGAATGTACTTTGGTGCGAAAAGTGTAAATCAATCCCAGAACAACAACAAAGGACCTTGTGAAGTTAAACTAGTCCTATATCGACAAAACCTGAAAGGCCGCTCAGCAAGGAAGAAGCCACTGCTCCAAAACCGCCATAAAAAAAGCCAGACTAAGGTTTTCAACTGCATCTGGGGACAAAGATTGTACTTTTTGGAGAAATGTGCTCTGGTCTGATGAAACAAAAATAGAACTGTTTGGCCATAATGACCATCATTATGTTTGGAGGAAAAAAGGGGAGCTTGCAAGCCGAAGAACACCATCCCAACCGTGAAGCACGGGGGTGGCTGCATCATGTTGTGCGGATGCTTTGCTGCAGGAGGGACTGGTGCACTTCGCAAAAAGATGTCGTCATGAGCTAAGAAAATTATGTGGATTTATTGAAGCAACATCTCAAGACATCGGTCAGGAAGTTAAAGCTTGGTCACAAATGGGTCTTCAACATGGACAATGACCCCAAGCATACTTCCAAAGTTGTGGCAAATTGGCTTAAGGACAACAACGTCAAGGTATTGGAGTGGTCATCACAAAGCCCTGACCTCAACCGTATAAAGGATTTGTGGCCAGAACTAAAAAATCGTGTGCGAGCAAGGAGTCCTACAAACCTGACTCAGTTACACCAGCTCTGTCAGGAGGAATGGGCCAAAAGTCCCCCAACATATTGTGGGAAGCTTGTGAAAGGCTACCTGAAACGTTGACCCACCTTAAACAATTTAAAGGCAATGCTACCAAATACTAATTGAGTGTATGTAAACTTCTGACCCACTGGGAATGTGATGAAAGAAATTAAAGCTGAAATATATAATTCTCTCTACTATCTCAATTGTCTCAAGGCTTAAAAATCCTTCCTTAGCCTGTCTCCACCCCTTCATTGACACTGATTGACTAAACACCTCCCTCTGCAACTGGATCCTGGAATTCCTGACGGGCTGCCCCCATGTGGTACGAGTAGGCAATATCACATCTGCCACGTTGATTCCTAACACTGGGGCCCCTCAGGAGTTATAGACTGTTTTCTCTGCTACCGCACGGCAAGCGGTACCGGAGCACCAAGTCTAGGACCAAAAGGCTCCTCAACAGCTTCTACCAAGCCATAAGACTGACAAACAATTTGCATTGACCCCCCCCCCCCCCCCCCCTTTTTGTACACTGCTGCTACTTGCTGTTCATTATCTATGCATAGTTACTTCACCCCCACCTATATGTACAAATTACCTCAACTAACTTGTACCCCCGCACCCAGACTCAATACCAGTGGCCCCTGTATATAGTCTCGCTATTGTTATTCTTATTGTTATTTTTTATCATTACTTTTTATTTTATTCTACTTATTCTAATATTTTCTTTACTCTTCTTGAACTGAACTGTTGGTTAAGGGCTTGTAAGTAAGCATTTCACGGTGAAGCATTTCACTTGTTGTATTGGTGCATGTGACAAAGTTTGTCTTGAAGTGGATTTAACAAGTGACACCATAGGTTTCACCTGGATTCACCTGGTCAAGTCTGTCATGGAAAGAGCAGATGTTCATAATGTTTTGTACAGTAATGTATAGGAGGAACGGAAGAGGCCTATAGGCTGAGCCAGAGATTCATGGATGAAGCTTGGGTTGGTATTTGATTTTAATGACTGGAAGTGTAGAGTGGAGGAGATGAGCCATTCTAATACTCCCCTCACTCGGCTCCTGCATGAAGCATTACAATGCTCTTTGGGGCAACAGTAGGACAATCACTTTGCTGGAGTTTCCTTCCGGCCAAACAGAATATGTACTGTATATCTCTCCTCTCTCTGAGCTATACCTCCACACAGCCTCTCTATGTCCATCTGTCCTCCTCTCTCTGAGCTATACCTCCACACAGCCTCTCCATGTCCATCTGTCCTCCTCTCTCTGAGCTATACCTCTACACAGCCTCTCCATGTCCATCTGTCCTCCTCTCTCTGAGCTATACCTTCACACAGCCTCTCCATGTCCATCTGTCCTCCTCTCTCTGAGCTATACCTCCACACAGCCTCTCCATGTCCATCTGTCCTCCTCTCTCTGAGCTATACCCCTACACAGCCTCTCCATGTCCATCTGTCCTCCTCTCTCTGAGCTATACCTCTACACAGCCTCTCCATGTCCATCTGTCTTCCTCTCTCTGAGCTATACCTCCACACAGCCTCTCCGTGTCCATCTGTCCTCCTCTCTCTGAGCTATACCTCCACACAGCCTCTCCATGTCCATCTGTTCTCCTCTCTCTGAGCTATACCTCCACACAGCCTCTCCGTGTCCATCTGTCCTCCTCTCTCTGAGCTATACCTCCACACAGCCTCTCCATGTCCATCTGTCCTCCTCTCTCTGAGCCAAACCTCCACACAGCCTCTCTATGTCCATCTGTCCTCCTCTCTGAGCTATACCTCCACACAGCCTCTCCATGTCCATCTGTCCTCCTCTCTCTGAGCTATACCTCTACACAGCCTCTCCATGTCCATCTGTCCTCCTCTCTCTGAGCTATACCTCTACACAGCCTCTCCATGTCCATCTGTTCTCCTCTCTCTGAGCTATACCTCCACACAGCCTCTCCATGTCCATCTGTCCTCCTCTCTGAGCTATACCTCCACACAGCCTCTCCATGTCCATCTGTCCTCCTCTCTCTGAGCTATACCTCTACACAGCCTCTACATGTCCATATGTCCTCCTCTCTCTGAGCCAAACCTCCACACAGCCTCTCTATGTCCATCTGTCCTCCTCTCTGAGCTATACCTCCACACAGCCTCTCCATGTCCATCTGTCCTCCTCTCTCTGAGCTATACCTCTACACAGCCTCTCCATGTCCATCTGTCCTCCTCTCTCTGAGCTATACCTCTACACAGCCTCTCCATGTCCATCTGTTCTCCTCTCTCTGAGCTATACCTCCACACAGCCTCTCCATGTCCATCTGTCCTCCTCTCTGAGCTATACCTCCACACAGCCTCTCCATGTCCATCTGTCCTCCTCTCTCTGAGCTATATCTCCACACAGCCTCTCCATGTCCATCTGTGCTCCTCTCTCTGAGCTATACCTCCACACAGCTTCTCCATCATCTCTCTCTCTCCGTCCCTCTGAGGCACCACCTCACCTGCCACGGTCTATTCTCCTGAGCTGTAGCTGGTATAAACATAGTCACCACAGGCCAAGAGCAGCGATCACCATTAGACAGTAATGCCAGAGACAGGGAGGGAGTGTATGTGTGAGGGAGAGCGGAGGAGCGACAGAGAGGGAGCTTTGTAAGACCTACAGTCCACATTGTAATTACAGTCTCGCATCATTGTCCCAATCCCAGAGCTTCCCCTGAGGGAGGGTCTGTTAGTGTCTCAGACTCCTCTCGGGATGATTCAACAATGTACTCCTGTCCTCTCCCTCCAAATGAATCTCTCCTCCCCTAAACACTGTCCTCCAGCCTTCCCCTGGGATGGTGTTCTGGGAGGCATGATGCCTCTACAGTGTCTTCATTAACTGCATCAACAGCAGTGTTAGCAGCCAGTGGCCTTGATGCTGCTGGGACACAACAAGTGTTTGATGCAATCAGATAATGACCTGAAACTCCTACTCTGTGGTAACCCAGAGAGACAGACCATCCCTCACCACTGGAGAGACAACTTCGTCTCTCCGTGGATCGGATTAATAGCAGCTAGGAGAGTTATTACTGTATACTAACATAAGGACAATAGGGTTGTGTGATTGGATGCTTGTTGTGAGTTATCTGGCTCGTGGAACTGTATTCACACCCTTTCAGACTCGAGTCCCCCAGCTGCTGTTACATGAACATTGATTAGCCTCTGTGGAGGACGTTGAAAACGTTCTAACATCATCATAAATATTCAATGTCCATGTGGATTGATGCAGTAAGTAGGGCAA
Organism: Oncorhynchus mykiss; assembly: GCF_057628025.1. Classification (NCBI taxonomy): domain Eukaryota; kingdom Metazoa; phylum Chordata; class Actinopteri; order Salmoniformes; family Salmonidae; genus Oncorhynchus; species Oncorhynchus mykiss. Next base: position 55,668,945 of record NC_143039.1, on the reverse strand, counting down.
CTGTTCTGTTCAGAGACTAGCTGTTTGAATTTCAACACAGACAACAGAGAATCCCTCGCGTTTCCTCAAGCTGTATCCCATCTCGAAAAACACGGCATTTATCTAGACTCTCCCTGTTAGTGACTTTACTGTGAACACTGTTGTTCAAAAATCCGGGTTAGACACTACAGGGGGCTAATTAACCGTTTTCCATTAACCTCAATCCTCCACTTCAAATCAGCCTCCTCTAGCTTCACGCAAAATGCTTTTTATGATTACCCCTCTTTCCTCTTATAAAACCCTGAACCCCCCTGTGCCTGCTAACTGCTAGCCTTTAACTGCTAACTAGCACCCCTTAGCCAATGTGTGTCTCAAATGTAACCCTATTCCCTCTGGGCCATGTTCAACAGCAGTGCACTATATAGGGAATAGGGTGCCATTTGGGACACACCCATTGTGGACTGGTCCCTGGGTCCACCGGCTCCCCCTTCTGGCTCGTAAGGGAATCTTCAGAGGAGTGCTACCCCCCCTCCTCGCTCCAGCAGCCTCCACTGTGACTGTAGCTGTAATTAAGAAAATGCTGCTGCCATGCTTGGCATTCTAAAACTAATTAACTAGTAGAGCTTTGTTGACTTCCTTATCCATTCCACTAGGAGTTTATAATGAAACAAATTAATACATGAAACTCAATGAACAACAAAACTCACAAAGGAACAAAGAAGTTTGTTAAAGTTGTTATTTTGTCATTGTCAGAGAGGCGGCTGGTGACTCTGGAGAGTAGGCTAGGTGGGTGGTAACATCCTATTATTAATACAATAGAATAACAATTTAGACCCATTCTGTGGAAATACTGTAGCTAGATTTGTTTTCTCATATCATAGTTTTACTTCATGCTCCATGCTTTATGGTGATCATATGACCTCTTCATGTTGTCCATCATGACCCTGCTTTGGTGACGTCAGTACGCTACTGATACCTGACCTTTGACCAACGTCAATAATCAATCCATGAACACATTTTCATCAATAATGAAACAACACAAATCTATGGTGTGCATCTGCAAAGCTATATCTTATTCGTCCCCAAAACATGAATCAATCTTTATTTTGTCCCCTCGAGCTGAAAACGAAATTAGGAAAGGACCACACTGAGTCTCTTCAAAGGGGATAGGAGGTGAATTCTTTAAGAGGAAATGTATGTGCCGTGCACAAAGTGCCACCGATTGTTTTGCCAGGACCTCTGAGAACCAGAAACTTTGAAGATGGTTTGTTTATGTTTATGTCTGGAGTCTATGAAATATGTTAACACATAATTCAAACATGTGAACATGAATTTAGCTCAATCATGGCCTTGAAGTGATTGTTATCAGAGCAGACAAAACTCCAAATCTCAAGATGCTCCCTTTTTATCTGAGTACTTTAACAGAAGTAATTGCAGCAGACTTGGGCCTAGTGGACATTCAATGATAAAAACATTTCAAATTGGTGTAATTTTGAGCATATGTTATTTTCTATGTATTCCCCCTCACCTTTCAGGCCCCAGTCCAGAATGGGAACAATGTATACTTCCCAAATGGGCCTGGTCAACATTAGTGCGTTATATAGGGTGCCTGTTGGTACATACAGTGAGCCAAAAAGTATTGTAGCCTGTGAGTGGTTGATGTTTAAGGGTAGCAGGGAGAAAAATCCCCACTTAGCAGCACTAAAGCAGTGAGAGAAAGAGGCCTGCAGATTTTCAAATTACCACTCTAAAAATGTACTTTGAAGAACAAAGCTTTATGCCTTGCTAACCCGTGACGGATGCAAACTTGCTTTTTATTTACACACACAACCCAGTGCCCAAGAAATGTAAATGGAGACCTTTGAGACAGTAAACTATTACTAAGACATGTTGAGGTTGAAATTGTATTGCTTCCTTTATCAAGCAGAGAGGGCCTTCGGCTCTTTGAATGGTAGAGTGTATTTACGGTGCAGCCGTTCACTTTGAGTTGTGACTCATGACTAGACCTTGTTTGTTGGGGTCTGGGTTGGGGGCCATGAAGAATTATGTGTGTGATTTCTGCGTGTGAGCTTTGTGTTTTCAGTTTTGTTCTTTTTTTTTCAGTAGCCTTGCTCTCTGAATGTTGAGTGATGAGAGAGTCAAAGAAGTTGACTCATCTGAGCTCATCTTGCTCTAAATAACTCACGTTGAAAAATATTATTCTACAAAGAACGTATTTGTAAAATGTGCCGTTGTGTAGACTTCTCTGTGAGTCGATGTGGGAGTTGTGAACGGCTGTTGTGACACAGCATGACATTCCTGGCAGACTCTGTGGAGGCAGGGGACGGTTCGGACTGGCATAAACAGACAGAGGCATGGTTCACATGTTTGTCTCGGTCACAGCAGCGCGCTGGCACACACTGGGCCATCACAGCAGCTGTGAATCGATCGACGTCTCAGCTCGGCCACACAATATGCCACTCAGCCTGTCAGCTGTCACAAACACCCGCCTGGCTTGGCTGTGAATCCATCCCCGATCTGTGCACTTCTATCAGACGGAGATGCCGGAGATGTCTCTTTGGCAGGAGACATCTCCGGGGCTGGACAGTCAACGCCAGGCATCTGACATGTTCAATCTTTAAAGATGGAATCCGTATTAGGGGAAACAGCGCCATTGTCCACCTCACCAACATTTTGTATTGTTTTTGTTTTGTGGACAAAGCGGAGGTGAGGAGAGTCTCAGCAACGACGTCAAAGGGAAAGAAAAATGTTTCTTCTTTGTTGTTGGAATATCGCAAATGTATAAATGGCTCACAAGAATCCATCAGCCATGTGAGTCCCAATGCTCCAGACCCCAGAAGCCCTCTATAACCTCTGTTCAGTACAATGAGGACTAAGGGGAAGACATGCTTCCTTTTCTGTCCTTAGCTCCTCTGGCTAAATGACAATGTGTTAGCTGCTGTTGAGAGAGAGAGATGAGGGACAGTGTCTGACAGACCAACCAACCTGCACATGTCCTCTATGCTTATTTTTATTGTATGGTTATTTTTGACCCTTGGTTATTGTTGTTACGTTGACAATTTGGATTATTGTAAATCTGAGAGAGATTAGGTCACTTTTCCATTCGTCCTTCCATCAAGTCCATTTTCTTTGCCGTCCTAGTGAGATATTTTTACCTGATTGTCACCATCCACTCTGCTGTTGTACTCGCACCGCTTTTTCACTCTGGCGATGAGATGGCGTTACAGGATGTGTTCGGAAATACTTTAAAACATTTTATTACGTTGCTGTATGGTGGATGGAGAGGTGGCGCAAGATATTTGCACCAGCAGATAGGCACTAGTAATGATCCACCTAGCTAGGATATTTATTCGTAGGAAAGAACTGGGCCTGTAAGATTATTGACTGACTGAGAAGGTGTCATTACAGAAAACGTCAGTTCTGAGGTTTCTGAACAAAAACCCTCATTTACATATGCAAATTTCATCAATAAGAACTTATTGGAGTCTGTGTTCAGTTTGGTGTCCTGAAATGATTTCTGTGTCTCTTTGAACGAACCCATTAACTCACTCCTCTCAGGGTGACACACACACAATGCTCTCAGGCTGGGTAAGTGGAGGTGGTTGCCGAGGACAGAATAATCAACAACTCTTCCATGTTATAATGCTAATGTAATGTCAAGGGCTTTCAGGCAGAATGCTTTGAAGTACAACCAGTCTTTGGTTTAGTAGCATACATCATAGAAGATAAGAACTAATGCTGAAACAACAAGCAAGATAATTGTGATTATGAACTCTACACAGAGCAGGACTAGCAACTATTTTTTGTTGCTTTTCATCGTTACCCGTTAGTGTGGAAGCGACCTCCCGACCTCGTATTACAGGGTTGTCATGGCAGCGCAAGAATTCGTTTTTATTTAACTAGGCAAGTCAGTTAAGAACAAATTCTTATTTACAATGACGGCCTACACCGGCCAAACCCAGGCGATGCTGGGCCAATTGTGCACCGCGCAATCACGGCTGGTTATGATACAGCCTGGATTCGAACCAGGGTGTCTGTAGTGACACCTCTAGCACTGAGATGCAGTGCCTTAGACCACTGTGCCACTAAAGTATTGACTTTTACAATTGCCTTTGTGGACAACACAGTATTTGTACATTTGAGTCTTTTCGCAGACGCTCTTTTCCAGATCGACTTACAAGAGTAATTAGGGTTAAGTGTATTGCTCAAGGGGCATGTCAACAGATTTTCCACCTAGTCGGCTTGGGGATTCGATCCATCAACCTTTTGGTTACTGGCCCAATACTCTTAACCGCTGGGCTACCTGCCGCCCCTTGTATTTTTATAATGTGTTCCTCAGTTTACTTTTCAGTCCAATAGGATTACAGTGTGCACTATATTGCTTTAAAATACAATAGTCTTAAGATTGTGTGCTTCAATTCCTCATCAGCTGTAAGTGCATCATAGCCCAACCAGCTGACAAGCCGAAGCTTGACCTAGAAAATATGCTATTCAAAACGTCTCATACATTTTGATTACAGTGTGTAACATACATACAGTGTGTGTCTGTACAGGAGTTTAGGTAAATCAAACACATCATTTACTGCCATTTGGCAAATACTTTATGTGGAGCATGATATTATATGGAGGCTGTGTATGTAAATGACATACATTCAATAAAAGTATGTATACAAATACTGACATGTATGTAACATAATGTATACTAGTACACTGTCGTGGTTGTGTAACAGCAGACGGATTAGGATTTATGTCGCCCTGGAGGGTGTGTGTGCTTGTGTGCGTGCGTAGTTACGTGCGAGAATGCGTGCGTGTTCAAGATGGCAGGTTGAAGCAGGACCTCCCTGTGCCTTCCTGCCTTCCATCTACAATACATTTCTCACAGGAGTTCAGCAGAAATTAAATGACATGCATCTGTTGCCACAAGCAACACACCTTTCAATTACCGAACCCACGCTGTTAGCTAGAAGCAATCAAGGTCTCAGTCGCCGCAACTGTGCGTGCGTGTGTCTGTGTACCTCAATTATATTTGCCTTTCTAAATGAAGGCACCATTGTTGAGTCAGTGAATCTAATGGACTGTAAAATGTGTCCTACACTGCATAACATAGCCTTGTCCAGACTACAAATTGTGTTTAAGAGTCTTTGGCTGCACCGAAATGGCACCCTTTTACCTAGTGCACTACTTTTACCTGACCCGTGGGAGTGCACTATATTGGGAATAGGGTGCCATTTCAGAAGCACCCTATAAGTCCTGTTTGAAAGTCTGGAAGCGAATGTCAATGAGATGAGTTGATCACCTTCAGCTCCATCTGTGTGTTTGCACACAGCCTCATTTACCTACCTGACCCATCTGTTAATGGAAAAGATTCTGTCACGGCAAAGTTATAGGACAACAACAAGCAATCGGTCCTTCAGTAAATTATAGCAGCCATCGATCACTGTTGTGGTACATCTTGGTCATTGTGTAAAACTCTTTGCAGAGAGTTGTTGAGGCCAGAGAAGACTTTGGGATTTGAAAGAGGACAAATGCTGTATACTCTGTGTTCCTGGAATAGAAGAAAGATGTGCTCCCGACGAGTTGAGAGAAAAATGTTGATAAGCTGTTGTACAAGCTGTCTTTTGAGGTGACCGTGGCATAGTTTGCATCCCTCAACATAGTCCCTGGTCAAAAGTAGTGCTTTATATAGGGAATAGGGTGCCATTTTGAGACGCAACCACAGTATTTCCTGCACCAAATCACTCTAGAAGCAGCGCCCGAATGTACTGCAATGTCCCGTACTGTATTGTAATGCCTGTTATTTCCACATACTGTACCTAGAATTAGATTCTATTTGTATGTTTATACCACACTCCTTCCACCCAGTCCTTAAACTGTTAAGTGGTTATCAGTTTACATTTCTGTAATAAGGTTGTATATGTAGTTAGGTACTGTATGTGCCACTGTTGTTATAGCCTGGGTACCATTCCGTTTGTGCAAACATTCCACTTCTTTTCATGTCAAACGTGATGTGTTTGGCATATGACACAGACTACAAGGAGTAGAATGTTAGCACAAAACAGGTCTGAGATTCAGGCTTCTGTAATACATTCTGTCACTTTTTGGAGACACACTATAACTCAGTCCTTGAACCTGTTTACATGCTATAGCAATGATAGCAACATGGTTTGCTTTGACCGTTATGGATGGTCCTTGTGCTTCTATTTTTGATGAATGGGCTATTTAATGTAATGAAGTAATTGGAACATTATAGTTAATGGATCATGATGTTTATTCCACATCTAATCTGTTGGCAGTTTCCAGGCATCTATTTTCCTAATGGGTTTGGGGACAGTTTTGTCTGTGTGGTCAGAAAGTCAATAATTATTTTCCATCTTGGTTTCTTCTGAATTCACTCTTGTATTCTTCCATGAATGTCACAAAAACACGGCCTAACATTTTAAACCCATTACCCCATTTTTTAAAACGTTTTCCTTGAACCTGATGTGGGTTCAACACTGCTCCCTGTCTTCTTGTCTCCTACCTCCACAATACAACCTCTTTTAGACAATCCATTAAAGCTTTGGCATTGACCAAACTCTCCATGTGCTGTTTGTGATAATACTCTTTAAAACAGCCATCAATTGATCCTAAAGATAAGGCCCAGCATCACCAAAAGCCAGGACAAAGTGCTTTCAGTATGATCTTAACCACACACACACACACACACACACACACACACACACACACACACACACACACACACACACACACACACACACACACACACACACACACACACACACACACACACACACACACACACACACACACACACCAGCCCGCTCTCAGGACGGCTGGTGTTTTCAGTTCGTTAGTTGCAACAGTTTGGACAGCCACTTTAACAGCCATTAACAGTGAGGATGAGTTGAAGCAGCCGTGTCAATTCAGTCACATATGCATCAGGGTAGAAGGTTAAACTGGAAAAATATAAACAGACTGCACCCCACTGGAATATCAAGTTCCAGGAACAGAATGCTAAATTACTTAATAGCCCATAAACCAAATGCAGTTCTATAGTGCTTGAACAATAATTACTCTCTCAGGGACAAATCCTAACTTCAATTTAGTTAAATTTTCACTTAGTCTCCCATTGACGTCAGTGTATGCCAAAGTGAAAATGTAACTTAAGTGGAAGTCAGGATACAACACTGCTCTCTGAAGAGATAAATACATGTTCACAAAACTTTTCAGAATAAGTGCTATCAGTAGCTAGGTTTCCATCCAATTTGCGACAGATTTTCATGAGGATATTCTAAAATCTGCATAAAATAATATGAGCACTTTCCTCACCAGAGATTTTTCCAGCAAACTGACTTTTTGCGGATAGAAGGCTGTGCGGGATTCCGTAGTACACGTACAGCTAACTTTTGCCATTAAATTCCCATGTACCGGATGAAAAATACAAGTTAAATGGGTTTCCATCGCATTTTCAACTCTACTGATGGTTTTCTCACAAAAACTGTTTTGTTAAATAGTAGATGTGCCCACTCTGGTCTTGGCACATGCGCACTTGCCAACAGCTTGCAGATACAGTGTGGGTTAGGCTACATACATTATGACAGAGTTTCCCACATTCGGTCCTCGGGACCACAAGGGGTGCACCTTTTAGTTTTTGCCCTAACACTACACAGCTTATTCAAATAATAAAATAATCATCAAACTTTGATCATTTGAATAAGCTGTGTAGTGTAAGGTAGAGATGAAAACTTGCAGTCTTTGTGGTCCCGAGGACCAATATTGGGAAATGCTGCATTATGAGATTATTATGGATAGGAGTGGGAGGACCACACACCATATCATCGCGTGATTCCAAGTTTACTTCAAGTTTACTTCAATATGGTGGTTATTATATCAATTAAGGCATTTCCACCAATATTTCTCGCATAATACATTTTCCCGACTCAAAAAGATCCAACAATGACAAACAAACAAATTGTGTGTTGACATTTATATAATTGCATCCATCAGCCCTGTCATGATTTTTTTCATGTGTCCGGTAATTCATCCGCAATGGTTGGATGGAAACGTGGTTTATCTTAACTTTAGATTGAAAGTTTAGCCAACCGTGCTCACTCTGAGTTCCGATTGAAAGTATTGAATCTCCCTGCACCAGCAGTTAAATTCTAGTAAAGACTTTCTTTGTATTCTGTGTGAGCACAGTTTTCTTTCTGGCCATACCCTGGTTGAGCTGAAATGACACACATGCATAAACGTGTTAGATGTTCACCAAATTTCTTGGGAAAAGAGCCATCTATTATCTCAGCTTTTGATTAAAAGCTTGGTGAAACTCAAAGTTTACGGTGTTTGCGCTCTCTATTAAAAATTCCTTCTCTGGCTAAAAACTCTGGTATAAACTTGGGTATAAACTCTGGTATAAACTCTGGTATAAACTTTGTATTCAGTATAAGCAGCCTTTTCTCTCCAGACTAGCTGCGTGATGAAGCTGTTGTACTCTAATGGGGTGGATGTTAATGAAGGCTTTCTAATTGGCACTGCGGCCATGAACAAGAGAGGAGAGAGAGAGAGTCAGAGAGGAGAGACAGAGAGCGTGGGTTTGAGTTCTTCTGTAAAAAATTTGAATTATAGTTGGATAAATATAGATACATTTGATTTTTTTCACAGGGACTTGTACAGGACACTAATCTCAACATCAAAACCTTCAATACAAATCACAATTCCAGACCTAAAACCTTGTTATTGGACAAAATGACCTACATGGACTATTACTACCAAGGACTATCAAGAAAAAAACTTCTTACAAACCAACACCTGTAAAGAAAACACCGCGGAACCTGGAAATACCATCCAACACACAACTGAGTGAGTAATGTTCAGTCTGAACCTACTTCTGAAGGAGAAAAAGTAAGAGACAATAATCAAAGGAAATATAAAGCTTAATAAATAAGGCTAATAAACTACCAAGCTGCTAGGAAAGAAACTGACCTGATCAATTAGCACTGACGTGTGAAGTGAGAGGTGTGAACTCTTGAGCCTAACAATGGCAGGAGAGTTCCACAGCCCCCCCCACACACCCAGATGTAGAGGCCTTTGAAGCCCCCGTGGCTTATCCCTTTGCAGAGGTTATTACAATACAGTACCCCACAGACATAAAAAAATAACACTGCAAGGAATAAGTACAGAAATCTCCTCAAGAACAATCCAGAGACACTATTTGCTGACTGTTAGAAAGAGGGGAACGTAAGTAACTTCCTTTTTCCATACGGACCATCCCCTGGCATGGCACAGTGCTACAAGAGCACACTACCCCTATGTCAAGAGGGAGGGTATTGGCCCAGGGTGGAAACTCAGAATACTAGACATTGAGGAAATTGAAACAACAACCTCTAGAAGTCTGGGGCAGTAATGGTGCAGGGCCTCCTCTAGCAGTTCCAGCAGGACTTTTACAGGATCAAAGAGAGCATAGAGGGAAAAGCTCTCTCTCTGTGATGACTCCTCCATCCTGAGTGAGTCTGATCACACCTCTTCAAACTGTCCTGCAGACAAGAATAGTCCCCCCTCCAGCACTGAATACACCCAGGTCCACAACTGCTCCTCCATCATTGAGAGGGATGCATTCACAGAGCTGGAGAGAGACATGGTGGAGCTCAGAGAGCTAGTCCACACAATCCAGACAGAACAAATTCACAAAATAGACCAGCACAACAACATCCCCCCACACCCCAACAAGCCTGGAGGGCAGAAGGGGGAGATGGACGGCTGTCTGAGAGAGCTAGCTGCTCTACAGCCTGAGGTGAAATAACTTAAATTGGCACACATGGCACTGAATGAAGAGGTGAAAAAGCTGAGGTGTGACAGAGAGCAGGACACTCCCCCAGAGAAACCAACAGAACAGCCCACTTCAGACCCAGACCACAACACCACAACGGAGACAACACAGGCTCCACCAACCCAACAGACCCCACCCCCCTTAAACAGCCCCCTTGTCAGCTCCCCTGATAGCTCTCTTGACAACACACAAAAGCCAGAGATTGTGCTCATCATTGACTCAAATGTCAAATACATTCAAGAGAATCACCTTTTCCCCAAACACAAAGTGGCTAAGTTTTGGTTTCAAAACACTAGGCATGCCCATGTCCTTGTCAAAGGACAGACTAGGGTCCCCCAGCCACATCATAATTCAAATGGGCACAAATTACCTGAGAGCCCAGCAGGAAGAAGTGGCCACAGCACTCAACGGAGTGATTGAAAAAGCTTATTCTACTTTACCCAACACACAAGTGGTTATCTCCACCCAGCTACCACAAAAATACTTTTCACCCTGCCACCATACAGCAGGTGAATGGAAGCATTTTGCGAGATTGTGACTCACAACCTAGGCCGCAATCCCAACTTTTGCCAGGACCCTGAAGGACATCACCCTCAACCGTAGCCCCAGCACCTCACACAGGAGCAACAGAGCAACGGACACCCCGCCCAGAGCAGCGAGACACCCTCCCAGACCTGCATGACCCCCTCCTGAAGGACTTTCACCGAGAGAAACCATGCCAAGAGGACCTACACCCAGACTACAGCATCACCAGCCACACCCCAACCAGCTAAGACCACCCAAAGCAATCCCTAGCCACACTCTATATAGGCCCCCCCATATCAGACCTACACCCCTTCTGCCCACTCCATGCCCCCTGCACCTGCGGCAAGGACGTCAACATGACAGCAGGACATATGGTCAGGCCGTGAGCAGAGCAACAGGCCCAACCCCCACTATTACACCCGGCCAGGTCGCCTTGATTTTATTTTATTTCACCTTTATGTAACCAGGTAGGGTAGTTGAGAACAACTGCGACCTGGCCAAGATAAGGCATAGCTATTGACACATACAACAACACAGAGTTACACATGGAATAAACAAAACATACAGTCAATAATACAGTAGAACAAAAGAAAACAAAAAGTCTATATACAGTGAGTGCAAATGTGGTAAGTTAAGGAAATAAATAGGCCATGGTGGCGAAGTAATTACAATATAGCAATTAAACACTGGAATGGTAGTTCGGCAGAAGATGAATGTGCAAATAAAGATACTGGGGTGCAAAAGAGCAAGATAAATAAATACATTCAGTATGGGGATGAGGTAGGTAGATAGATGGGCTGTTAACAGATGGGCTACGTACAGGTGCAGTGATCTGTGAGCTGCTCTGACAGCTGGTGCTTAAAGCTAGTGAGGGAGATGTGAGTCTCAAGCTTCAGAGATTTTTGCAGTTCGTTCCAGTCATGGGCAGCAGAGAACTGGAAGGAAAGACGACCAGAGGAGTAATTGGCTTTGGGGGTGACCAGTGAGATATACCTGCTGGAGCGCGTGCTACGAGTGGGTGCTGCTATGGTGACCAGTGAGCTGAGATAAGGCGGGGCTTTACATAGCAGAGACTTGTAGATAACCTGTAGCCAGTGGGTTTGGCGACGAGTATGAAGCGAGGGCCAACCAACGAGAGCGTACAGGTCGCAATGGTGGGAAGTGTATGGGGCTTTGGTGACAAAACGGATGGCACTGTGATAGACTACATCCAATTTGTTGAGTAGGGTATTGGAGGCTATTTTGTAAATGACATCATCGAAGTCAAGGATCGGTAGGATGGTCAGTTTTACGAGGGTATGTTTGGCAGCTTGAGTGAAGGATGCTTAGTTGCGATATAGGAAGCCGATTCTAGATTTAATTTTGGATTGGAGATGCTTAATGTGAGTCTGGAAGGAGAGTTTACAATCTACCCAGACACCCTGGTATTTGTAGTTGTCCACGTATTTTAAGTCAGAGCCGTCCAAAGTAGCGATGCTGGACGGGCGAGCAGGTGTGGGCAGTGATAGATTGAATAGCATGCATTTAGTTTTACTTGCGTTTAAGAGCAGTTGGAGGCCACGGAAGGAGAGTTGTATGGCATTGAAGCTCTTCTGGGGGTTAGTTAACACAGTGTCCAAAGAGGGGCCAGAAGTATACAGAATGGTGTCGTCTGCGTAGAGGTGGATCAGAGAATCACCAGCAGCAGGAGCAACATCATTGATGTATACAGAAAAGAGAGTCGGCCCGAGAATTGAACCCTGTGGCACATCCATAGAGACTGCCAGAGGTCCGGACAACAGGCCCTCTGATTTTACACACTGAACTCTATCAGGCGAGGCAATCATTTGAGAAACCAAGGCTGTCGAGTCTGCCAATAAGAATGTTGTGATAGTCAGAGTTGAAAGCCTTGGCCAGGTCGATGAATACGGCTGCACAGTAATTTATTTTATCGATGGAGGTTATGATATAGTTTAGGACCTTGAGCGTGGCTGTTGTGCACCCATGACCAGCTCTGAAACCAGATGGCATAGCGGAGAAGTTACGGTGCGATTCAAAATGGTCGGTGATCTGTTTGTTAACTTGGCTTTTGAAGACCTTAGAAAGACAGGGTAGGATAGATATAGGTCTGTAGCAGTTTGGGTCTAGAGTGTCACCCCCTTTGAAGAGGGGGATGACTGCGGCAGCTTTCCAATCTTTGGGAATCTCAGACGATATGAAAGAGAGGTTGAACAGGCTAGTAATAGGGGTTGCAAAAATTTGGGCAGATCATTTTAGAAAGAGAGGGTCCAGATTGTCTAGCCCGGCTGATTTGTAGGGGTCCAGATTATGCAGCTCTTTCAGAACCTTCAGCTATCTGGATTTGGGTGAAGGAGAAATGGTGGGGGCTTTGGCAGGTTGCTGTGGAGGGTGCCGGGCAGTTGACCGGGGTAGGGGTATCCAGGTGGGAAGCATGGCCAGCCGTAGAGAAATGCTTATTGAAATTCTCAATAATAGTGGATTTATCGGTGGTGACAGTGTTTCCTAGCCTCAGAGCAGTGGGAAGCTGGGAGGAGGTGCTCTTATTCTCCATGGACTTTACAGTGTCCCAGAACTTTCTTGAGTTATTACTACAGGATGCAAATTTCTGTTTGAAAAAGCTAGCCTTAGTGTTTCTAACTGCCTGTGTATATTTGTTCCCAACTTCCTTGAAAGGTTGCATATCAGGGGGGCTATTTGATGCTAATGCAGAACGCCACAGGATGTTTTTGTGCTGGTCAAGGGCAGACAGGTCTGGAGTGAACCAAGGACTATATCTATTCCTAGATCTACATTTTTTGAGAGGGGCATGCTTATTTAAGATGGTGAGGCACTTTTAAAGAATAGCCAGGCATCATCTACTGACGGGATGAGGTCAATGTCATTCCAGAATACTCAACATGCTCTGCTCACACCTACTGTGATGGTCCGGGCCTAAACCACACATAAACAACTGTCGTGACGTGACTTTTATTAATCTACTGACTGTTATTTATTTAATCCACTAAATATGTTTAACTGTTACCTAATTAAATGAACCATGTAACAATTAACTCATTAGAAATTTGGGGCACCACGGAAGAAGTTGTTTAACGAGTTACCATCTCCAGAATTAAACTCTAGAAGTTCTTATATATTGATAACAGTCACTTAATCATTACATCATATCAGTCTCTGACTGATCTGACGTCATTTCCGGTCAGAACTTTTAGACTTGTTTACGTGCTGCTGTGCAGTTTGTTGCTAACCTTGCTATGCTTCCTGCCAACTTTATGGTAATTACTTTTTAATTATCAATTTATATTTGTACACCGTCTGTGCCACCAATGAGTACAGATAGTAGTATAAATCCCGTCGCACAGTCCCCGCAGCCAGACAATTTTCTCATGGCTTCTGGAAGGAAATGCTGTAGCAATGCTCAACGGGTGTCACTCATTCAGCCGACAGAAACGTTCAACCGATTCTCCCTATTCAGCAACGGGTCAGAGGTCGAGCCTTCTCTGGTCTCTCCTCCTCCCGTTATGGGGTCTGAAATGCCGAAGCCTCCCACCATTAGCTTTGACAAATTGAAAACCCTTGTCATTGGCGACTCCATTACCTGCAGTATTAGACTTAAAATTGAATCATCCAGCGATCACACACTGTTTACCAGGGGGCAGGGCTACCGACGTTAAGGCTAATCTGAAGATGGTGCTGGCTAAGGCTAAAACTGGCGAATGTAGAGAGTATAGGGATATACAGCAGTCTCTCACAACTCAATCGCTGGTTGAAAACTGTTTTCTGCCCCTCCCAAAAGATAGAATTTGTAGATAATCGGCCCTCTTTCTGGGACTCACCCACAAACAGGACGAAGCCTGGCCTGATGAGGAATGAAAGACTCCATCCTAGCTGGAGGGGTGCTCTCATCTTATGTACCAACACAGACAGGGCTCTAACTCCTCTAGCTCCACAATGAGATAGGGTGCAGGCCATGCAGCAGGCTGTTAGCCAGCCTGCCAGATTAGTGGAGTCTGCCACTAGCACAGTCAGTGTAGTCAGCTCAGCTATCCCCATTGAGACCGTGTTAGTGCCTCGATCTAGGTTGGGCAACTAAACATGGTGGTCTTCGCCTTAGCAATCTCACTAGAAGAGATCGTGATATCGCACATAAAGAGGCAACTTAATGTTAGATCCCTCACTTCCAAGGCAGTTATAGTCAATGAACGAATAACTGATCATAAACTTGATGTGATTGGCCTGACTGAAACACGGCTTAAGCTGGACTAATTTACTGTGTTAAATGAGGCCTCACCTCCTGGTTACACTAGTGACCATATCCCCCTCACATCCCGCAAAGGCGAGGTGCTGCTAACATTCACGATAGCAAATTTACATTTACAAAAAAAAACTACTGCGTTTTCGTCTTTTGAGTTTCTAGTCATGAAATCTATGCAGCCTACTCAATCACTTTTTATAGCTACTGTTTTACAGGCCTCCTGGGCCATATACAGCGTTCCTCACTGAGTTCCCTGAATTCCTATCAGACCTTGTAGTCATGGCTGATAATATTCTAATTTTTGGTGGAAAGTTCACAGACCCACTCCAAAAGTGGGTTTTGTCCAACATGTCTCCGGACCTACTCATTGCCACAGTCATTCTGGACCTAGTTTTGTCCCATGGAATAAATATTGTGTATCTTTATGTTTTTCCTCATAATCCTGGACTATCGGACCACCATTTTATTACGTTTGCAATCGCAACAAATAATCTGCTCAGACCCCAACCATGGATCATCAAAATCCGTACTATAAATTCTCGGACAACCCAAAGATTCCTCGATGCCCTTCCAGACTCCCTCCACCTACCCAAGGACGTCAGAGTACAAAAATCAGTTAACCACCTCACTGAGAAACTCAATTTAACCTTGTGTAATACACTAGATGCAGTCGCACCCCTAAAAAAAAACATTTGTCATAAGAAACTAGCTCCCTGGTATACAGAAAATACACAAGCTCTGAAACAAGCTTCCAGAAAATTGGAACGGAAATGGCGCCACACCAAACTGGAAGTCTTCCGACTAGCTTGGAAAGACAGTACCGTGCAGTATCGAAGAGCCCTCACTGCTGCTCGATCATCCTATTTTTCCAACTTAATTGATGAAAATAAGAACATTCCAAAATGTATTTTTGATACTGTCACAAAGTTAACTAAAAAGTAGCATTCCCCAAGAGAGGATGGCTTTCACTTCAGCAGTGATAAATTCATGAACTCCTTTGTCGAAAAGATCATTAGAAAGCAAATTACGGACTGCTCTTTAAATCTGCATATTCCTCCAAAGCTCAGTTGTCCTGAGTCTGCACAACACTGCCAGGACCTAGGATCAATGAGACACTCAAGTTTTTTAATACATTATCTCGACACATTGATGAAAATAATCATGGCCTCTAAACCTTCAAGCTGCATACTGGACCCTATTCCAACTAAACTACTGAATGAGCTGCTTCCTGTGCTTGAGTATGTGTACCAAACTCACTAAAAGTGGCAGTAATAAAGTCTCTCTTGAAAAAGTCAAGAAAATATGAAAAACTATCGGCCTATATCGAATTTCCCATTCCTCTCAAAATTTGTAGAAATAGCTGTTGCGCAGCTACTCACTGCCTTCCTGAAGACAAATAGTGCATTTGAAATGCTTCAGTCTGGTTTTAGACCCCATAATAGCACTGAGACTGCACTTGTGAAGGTGGTAAATTACCTTTTAATGGCGTCAGACCGAGGCTCTGCATCTGTCCTTGTGCTCCTAGACCTCAGTACTGCTTTTGATATCATCGATCAACACATTGTTTTGGAGAGATTGGAAACCCAAATTGGTCTACACGGACAATTTCAGCCCTGGTTTAGATCTTATCTGTCGGAAAGATATCAATGTGTTTCTGTATATGCTTTGTCCTCTGACAAATCAAATGTACATTTTGGTTTTCCTCAAGGCTCCATTTTAGGACCACTATTGTTTTCACTATTTGTTTTACCTCTTGGTGATGTCATTCGGAAACATAATGTTAACTTTCACTGCTATGCGGACAGCACACAGATGTACATTTCAATGAAACATGAGGAAGCCCCAAAATTGCCCTCCCAGGAAGCCTGTATTTCAGACATAAGGAAGTGGTTGGCGGCAAATGTTTTACTTTTAAACTCGGACTAACCGGAGATGCTAGTTCTAGGTCCCAAGAAACAAAGAGATCTTCTGTTGAATCTGACAATTAATCTTGATGGTTGTACAGTCGTCTCAAATTGGCGTTACCCTGGACCCCATCTCTCTTTTGACGAACATATCAAGACTGTTTCAAGGACAGCTTTTTTCCATCTACGAAACACTGCAAAAATCTGAAACTTTCTGTCCAAAAAATTATGCAGAAAAGTTAATCCATGCTTTTTTCACTTCTAGGCTAGAATTCTGCAATGCTCTACTTTCCGCCTACCTGGATAAAGCACTAAATAAACTTCCGTCAGTGCTAAACACGGCTGCTAGAGTCTTGACTAGAACCAACAAATTTGATCATATTACTCCAGTGCTAGCCTCTGGCTCCCTGTTAAGGCTAGGGCTGATTTCAAGGTTTTACTGCCAACCTACAAAGCATTACATGGACTTGTTCCTAATTATCTTTCTGATTTGGTCCTCCCGTACATACCTACACGTACGCTACGGTCACAAGACACAGGCCTCCTTACTGTCCCTAGAATTTCTAAGCAAACAGCTGGGGGCAGGACTTTCTTTTATAGAGCTCAATTTCTATGGAATGGTCTGCCTTTCCATATGAGAGATGTAGACTCGTTCTCGACCTTTAAGTCTTTATTGAAGACTCATCTCTTCAGTAGGTCCTATGATTGAGAGTAGTCTGGCCCAGGATGGTGCAGGTGAACGGAAAGGCACTGGAGCAACGAACCATCCTTGCTGTCGCTGCCTGGCCGGTTCCACTCTCCACTGGGATTCTCTGCCTGAAACCCTATTACAGGGGCTGAGTCACTGGATTACTGGTGCTCTTCCATGGCGTCCCTAGGAGGGGTGCGCCACTTGAGTGGGATGAGTCACTTTCGTGATATTCCTGTCCGGGTTTGCACCCCCCCTTGGGTTCGTGCCGTGGGGGAGATCTTTGTGGGCTATACTCGGCCTTGTCTCAGGAGAGTAGATTGGTGGTTGAAAATAGCCCTCTAGTGGTGTGGGGGCTGTGCTTTAGCAAAGTGGGTGGGGTTATATCTTGACTGTTTGGCCCTGTCCGGGGGTATCGTCGGATGGGGCCACAGTGTCTCCCGACCCCTCCTGTCTCCCCTCCTGCCTCCTCTCTCTCTCTCTCTCTCTCTCTCTCTCTCTCTCTCTCTCTCTCTCTCTCTCTCTCTCTCTCTCTCTCTCTCTCTCTCTCGGAGGACCTGAGACATAGGACCATGCCTCAGGACTACCTGGTCTGATGACTCCTTGCTGTCCCCAGTCCACCTGGTTGTGCTGCTGCTCCAGTTTAAACTGTTCTGCCTGCAGCTATGGAACCCTGTCCTGTTCACCGGCCGTGCTACCTTGTCCTAGACCTGCTGTTTTCAACTCTCCAAAGACAGCAGGAGCGGTAGAGATACTCTAAATGATCGGCTATGAAAAGCCAACTGACATTTACTCCTGAGGTGCTGACCTGTTGCACCCTCTACAACCACTGTGACTATTATTATTTGACCCTGCTGATCATCTATGAACATTTGAACATCTTGGCCATGTTCTGTTATAATCTCCACCCGGCACAGCCAGAAGGACAGAAGGACAGTACAGAGACAAAGTAGAATCTCAATTCAACGGCTCAGACACAAGAGGCATGTGGCAGGGTCTACAGTCAATCACGGACTACAGGAAGAAACCCAGCCCAGTCACGGACCAGGATGTCTTGCTCCCAGGCAGACTAAATAACTTTTTTGCCCGCTTTGAGGACAATACAGTGCCACTGACACGGCCTGCAACGAAAACATGCGGTCTCTCCTTCACTGCAGCCGAGGTGAGTAAGACATTTAAACGTGTTAACCCTCGCAAGGCTGCAGGCCCAGATGGCATCCCCAGCCGCGCCCTCAGAGCATGCGCAGACCAGCTGGCCGGTGTGTTTACGGACATATTCAATCAATCCCTATACCAGTCTGCTGTTCCCACATGCTTCAAGAGGGCCACCATTGTTCCTGTTCCCAAGAAAGCTAAGGTAACTGAGCTAAATGACTACCGCCCCGTAGCACTCACATCCGTCATCATGAAGTGCTTTGAGAGACTAGTCAAGGACCATATCACCTCCACCCTACCTGACACCCTAGACCCACTCCAATTTGCTTACCGCCCAAATAGGTCCACAGACGATGCAATCTCAACCACACTGCACACTGCCCTAACCCATCTGGACAAGAGGAATACCTATGTGAGAATGCTGTTCATCGACTACAGCTCGGCATTCAACACCATAGTACCCTCCAAGCTCGTCATCAAGCTCGAGACCCTGGGTCTCGACCCCGCCCTGTGCAACTGGGTACTGGACTTCCTGACGGGCCGCCCCCAGGTGGTGAGGGTAGGCAACAACATCTCCTCCCCGCTGATCCTCAACACTGGGGCCCCACAAGGTTGCGTTCTGAGCCCTCTCCTGTACTCCCTGTTCACCCACGACTGCGTGGCCACGCACGCCTCCAACTCAATCATCAAGTTTGCGGACGACACAACAGTGGTAGGCTTGATTACCAACAACGATGAGACGGCCTACAGGGAGGAGGTGAGGGCCCTCGGAGTGTGGTGTCAGGAAAACAACCTCACACTCAACGTCAACAAAACTAAGGAGATGATTGTGGACTTCAGGAAACAGCAGAGGGAACACCCCCCTATCCACATCGATGGAACAGTAGTGGAGAGGGTAGCAAGTTTTAAGTTCCTCGGCATACACATCACAGACAAACTGAATTGGTCCACTCACACAGACAGCATCGTGAAGAAGGCGCAGCAGCGCCTCTTCAACCTCAGGAGGCTGAAGAAATTCGGCTTGTCACCAAAAGCACTCACAAACTTCTACAGATGCACAATCGAGAGCATCCTGGCGGGCTGTATCACCGCCTGGTATGGCAACTGCACCGCCCTCAACCGTAAGGCTCTCCAGAGGGTAGTGAGGTCTGCACAACGCATCACCGGGGGCAAACTACCTGCCCTCCAGGACACCTACACCACCCGATGTCACAGGAAGGCCATAAAGATCATCAAGGACATCAACCACCCGAGCCACTGCCTGTTCACCCCGCTATCATCCAGAAGGCGAGGTCAGTACAGGTGCATCAAAGCTGGGACCGAGAGACTGAAAAACAGCTTCTATCTCAAGGCCATCAGACTGTTAAACAGCCACCACTAACACTGAGTGGCTGCTGCCAACACACTGACACTGACTCAACTCCAGCCACTTTAATAATGGGAATTGATGGGAAATGATGTAAATATATCACTAGCCACTTTAAACAATGCTACCTTATATAAATGTTACTTACCCTACATTATTCATCTCATATGCATACGTATATACTGTACTCTATATCATCGACGGTATCCTTATGTAATACATGTATCACTAGCCACTTTATACTATACTATGCCACTTTGTTTACATACTCATCTCATTTGTACATACTGTACCCGATACCATCTACTGTATCTTGCCTATGCTGCTCTGTACCATCACTCATTCATATATCCTTATGTACATATTCTTTATCCCCTTACACTGTGTACAAGACAGTAGTTTTGGAATTGTTAGTTAGATTACTTGTTATTACTGCATTGTCGGAACTAGAAGCACAAGCATTTCGCTACACTCGCATTAACATCTGCTAACCATGTGTATGTGACAAATAAAATTTGATTTGATTTGATTTGATTTGATTTGATTTGATTTGAAGAGGACTGGCCACCCCTCATAGCCTGGTTCCTCTCTAGGTTTCTTCCTAGGTTTTGGCCTTTCTAGGGAGTTTTTCCTAGC